>NW_024580666.1:10133836-10271027 GCF_017639235.1 Corvus kubaryi | reverse complement strand
ATTCTGACTTAGTGCCTCCCACTGGTTTGTTTTCAAACTAGTACAGTTTGTTAGCAAGTAGAGTAGCAAGTTTATTGAGACAGGAAGAAATCTATGTTGAGTCTGCAGGCCCTAGGGGGAAAAGCCATCATTTAAAATTGTCTAGTCTATAAACTCAAGCTGTAACAAAAAAACCTGGACAGACATTATGGAACCATCTTATCAAGTGGTTGCCAAGGTAACCTTGAATGAATGTGTAAGAACAGGACAACTCATCACTTTCCTGGGATGCATGGAGCACACAGAGAGACTATCACTGCTTAGAGGTCACAGTCTAAGGTAGTCTGCTGGTTACAGTGGAGTGAGCATGTAATTGTACAAACCCAATTATTGCAGGTCCTCAGTTGTGTTGGAGTAAATGTAACACACACAACCTCCTGTATTTGCATTTTTTAAATGTTGTCCTTACCTTTGGGCTGCTAAATAAATAAATAAATAAATAACCCCAAAACAATTTATACATATTCCATTTCTTGAAATGCAAATGTAGTGCTTTGAAAGCTGGAAGTATGAATTATAGTTAAGTGTTCTTGCACAATATATATAAGAAATATATACATTTTCATGTCTTATTTGGTTCCCAATCTGTAATTTTTGAGAAATTAATTCTGATCTTTTTCATTTGGAGTATATCAAAACCATTAGTACTTTAACCTATCTTAAATTCCTATTCTGAGATACTAAGTATGGTTACATGGTAAAAATGCATCCTTTTTTTTTAGAAACATTGTGTAAGACTCATGAAAAAGCACAACTTATATGTATAATGAAAATTTATCAAGACTTTTGAACTGTAAATCCTATTTTTCCAAAAATTCTGCGACTGTATTGCTGGTCACACTCAAATAATGAGGTAGGATAGAGTACACAACTTAGATGAACACATTAAATAAATTTGAGCCCATCTTGAAACCTTGAATTATTTTTGGTTTTCACATATTTTCATATATATCTTACTTTATTTCCGTTAAATAACAAAACAGGAAATCTGAAAGTACTTGCTTAAAAAGTGGATATGTGCCATGGTATATACATATTTAAAAGGTCACAATTAAAAAAAAAAACAAAAAAAACCCCAAAACCAAAATCTTTTCAAACACACCTGAAATCAAGTCTGGCTTGTGCTAGCAAGGTTGAATTTGCACATTGCTATGTACAAGATAAGTTCTACTAATGAAATTAGTTTTTTCTCCTGAGGCCTTCCACTTCACTTCATTTGATTTTTTCTTCAAAGTTGGCTTGCACTGAAACAGCAAAAAAGAGCATAAACCCAGGTCTCACTGAAAAAGGTTAAGTGGGTTGTTCTTAATATTTTGGCAACACTTATAAAGTAAGTGTTAAGTCCAGGTGCCTTCTGCTAAGCAAGTGTATGACAGCAAAAATTATCCTTTCACTGTGGGAGTACCACATTGCTTCAGGGACTCCTTTGTTAGTGTGCACATCTTTGTCTGTGGCTCGCTGTGCCTGGGCTGACCAGAGGTGCCTGACTCGGAGCCTGTACCATACTCAAGAGCTGGGTATGCACTGCAAGATGCTTATGTCTCTTTATTTGCCTTAAAACATCCTGGACTCCATGCCCTTCAGAAAAGGCAGGTAAAATGTGCTTATAGTCAATTGTTGAAGGGAGATGGGGTTAGGTTTTTCATCAGAATAACAGGAAAAGGGTGGGAATGGGGAGTCACAGAGTTTGCATTGAATTACGCTGCTTTGTAGAAACTCACTTGGCATTTATCTCATGCTGATCTACTGCTTGGAAGTGCTAGCTCTTGAAGGGATAAGCTAAGAACTGAGGAAAAGGGCATTTAATGTAGTTTCTTTATGAATTACTAAAGCAGCTTTGATTTAATTCTCAAGGTTTCTGTAACAATACTTAGAAAGAGCTGCCCATATATAAACCTCTGAAAAGTGACTCCATAGCTTTGTTCCTATGGATAGAGCTTTTAATAAATAAAAACATGAATCAGCTGTGGTATGATTCACCAAACTGTTTTGGTGCAGCAGTAAAGGCATAAAAATAAACCAGTCACCATCATGTTTGCCAAAGTGGTGATAGGAAAAATCTGGTGGAATTAGACTTCAGTAACATATGCTAATGTTTTTATTGTAAGGCAAAGACTGGTCATTGTTCATGGTTGTTGTTATTGACAAAAAATCCAAAATAATTTGGATGCTAACAAAATGAATTATCGCAATTCTCTACATCAAAATAAAATGGGCACAAATTAATGCATTATGTCACTATAAGACTCTACATTTTATTAGCAGTTTGTCACTCTGTGTTTCTTCTTTTCTCATTATATGTAATTATTTCTTAGGGTAATGAGAGCTTCATTCCTACTAGACCTTTCATGATCATAGTGCATGCACACATAATTGCACTTGCCTTTCTTCCAGTATGCTGGGAACAAGCAAGGAGGGCATCTTAACATTCCCAGATTTCCCTTTTTTGTAACTATCCTGGCCAATGGACAACATGCTGTTTGGCTTTCCCCCAGGTCCGTGCAGCACACACCACCCACTGCCCGCCTGTTGCCCTGCTGCTCCACTCACACAGCTGCAACAGCTGAAACCATGGGGATCCGTGTTTGCCTTTGCTTTTCCAGCTCACAGTTTTGCTCTGATGGCTTAGCTTTTCACTAGCCTTTCCAAGTAGCAAGTTGCTGTGCATGGTGGCACCCACTGCTTCAGCATTTAATTACCAGTTGAGGGAGATTTAGTTCCTCCTTCTATTTAACGTGAATGAAGGGTGGTGAGCAAGCCTCCACTAAGATATTGCTACAGAAGGAGCAAACTGAGCGGCAGACAGCTAAATACCTGAAGAAAAAAAAACCAAACCAGGATGTATTTGAAGGTAATGATATGAAAAAAATGAAAAGCACACATATTTGATTTCCAGTTGCACCTCCAAAATATATTTGTGTCTGCATGTATGAATATCTGGTAGACACACAGAAAAAATTAGGCAACAGGAGAGATTAGAGACTGAGGTGTCTAAATATCTTGTTACCTAAGGTTTCCAATTTGCAGATACACATTTCAGCCAAGCCATTGAAGCGTGCAAGAAATCTTTACCTTGTTGGATTAGGATGCAAGGCAGTGTTTTTCAGGACTATGCCTGTGAGGTTTCTTTTAACCTAGCTAAAATCCTCTATTTATTTGAGTGATAGGGGAGTATGACCTTAGCACTTTGTTACTGAAGATGAGAGGAAGAAAGTGACATTAGCTCTAGCATTTACAGTAAAAAGCAGGGATTGATGTGTAGAGGACATCTTGTTTGAAGTCAGATTCCATATGTGGACAAGGCAGAGACTATTTTCTCTCTTTTACATGTCGTTACCCTAAAAGATCCTCATATCTCCAGCAGGAATTCTGTGACAAAGGTAGGATTTGGGAGGTTAACAGTGTTTTTGTATACCTGTTCTCATCTCATAAAACGCACAGAAGACTGAAACAGTCATAATCAAAGATAGATGTAATTCCCAAAGAAAACAAGTGGTGACATAATTCAGAAAACATACCTGGAGAACACTGATAATTAAACATATTTATATTCATGTATATTTATATTCTGTTGATTATTCATTGTATTATAATACAGCAATTTTTTAATATTATTTGCATATTTTTCCTTTGATCCTAGTCATCTTGAATACTAGAAGTCATAGGGTGAGTAGTCCAATGTAGTTCCTCCATGGGACATGACTCATCCCCATAAATCCCACTGGTCTGCACTTTAGGCTCTCCTCCTGCCCAATGGCCTTGGCCTTTTGTGGTGACCTGGAGGCCAAACACCCTTAGGGTTGGGAGGTACACCCCATGATCAGCACCCCAAGAGAAGAGAGGAAAGGTGGGTTACAGTGTATTGTGGCTGCAGATGTTGATGTTTCCCACCTGTCATTCCTCCTTACAGACACAAACCAAAAATCCAGCCATCAGTCTCTTCCACCTGGTTTCCAGATATGCCTATCTGAAGCATACGAGCCCCTAGCATGCACCAAACTGGACTTAATCCCTTATTTAGCACCCTACCACACCTACCCGACAATACATACAGCCAGGATCTTACCTGGAAGTGTTAAGTGTTAAAGAAGGAATATGCTCACAACTGAGAAGCTACATCCTGGTATTAATATGAAATATCAAGGTAGTAAAATTCAACACAAGGTAATTGAGTGCACTGCAGCTTCCGACAAGACCTCTTATCTGCTGTCCTCTAACCTTTCAGTTTCTTTGAAAAGAAAAATTTAGTTGAAACTTTTTGAGATAGCTGTTCTGTAGCTAGAACCTCTAAAGACCCTTCATGTTTCAAATGATGATCAATGCCTGTTTTCACTCACTCACGTCCAGATGTTTATTAGGTAGACCATTTTATTTTGATCATAATATTATCAACTCTATACAGAAGGCATATTTAATTTAAGGGTATTTTATTGGGATTTCAGAGAGAAAAACTAATCAGCAATTTAATGATAGGGAAAAATTCTTCCAATATATATGAGACAATTACATCTTTCATCATAACATTGTAAAAGGAACAAAATAGTGGGAAGCCACAATATTATACTGTAGTGTTATAACATTTAGACAACAATCCTGAAAGTTCAGGTTCAGTAATTTTTGAGAGCAGATATCTAACTCACCCTGTCCTCCATCTAAGGTTTTTTCTTCTTCAGTTGAGCTGGCTGTGCAGGAGGAGCTAAACCCTGTCCCTGGGAGGTATCACTCTATCTTGAAAACTGATGGAGGCTACTTTAGGACAGATACAGGAATAGTGGTGTTCCCCAGTGTTTCAGTACACCAAATGCATAATCTACATTTAGATTATGACATCTAGCCTCTTGGGCCAGCAGGCTTGATAAGGTTTTTGATTTCCATTTTGTAGGGATCCATCCCTTCAAGGAGCTGAGCAGCTCTTAGATGTGGCCATCTCAGATACCTGAGAGATTTGGACTCTAAGGACTAAGACAAATTTTACCCGGGAGCACCCCCAAAGCTGTAAAATATCTCTGCCCTCTCTGCTACCAAACAAAATGGGCAGAATCTTTAATTTTTCTTTGTTGGTTTTCGATGGTGGGCAACAGTGAAACGGTGCAACATATGTCTTCTTGCAGTGGCATCTAATCTCTTCAGAGGTACACCTGCTTTTATTTTACCTTGTTTCATTCATCTTTTATAAGAGCTTTTCAACCAGGAAAATTAGCTCTAGAGTTTTTCTTGCAAATAATAAGTTACATTTCAGACAATAATAGCTTAAAAGTCAGGGGTCACTTAAATGACTATCTGTGATTTGATTAAGTTATTGTCCTATTGGTTTCAGCTGGGACAGAGTTAATTTTGCTATTTGTAGCTGTTACAGTGCTGTGTTTTGGATTCAGTATCAGAATATTGCTTTGGTTGTTGCAAAGTAGCACTTGCCCTAAATCCAGGACTTTTCAGTGCCTGGTGCTCACTCTGTCAGTGAGCAGGTGCACAAGAAGCTGTGAGGGAGCACAGCTGGGACAGCTGAACCAAATTGGCCAAAGGAATATCCCTTCCCAAAGGACATAATGCCCAGTATATAAACTAGGTGAGATACCCAGAAGGGGCCAATTGCTGCTCAGAGACAGGCTGTGCATCAGTCAGCAGGATGTGAGCAATTCTGTTGTGCTTCACTTACTTCTCTTGTGTTCTCTTACTTTCTCTCCCTCTCCTTATCATTACAATTATTATTAACATTATTAGAATATTTTATTATTATAAATAATAATATTATTGACATATTATCTTTCCATTATTAAATTTTTCTTGTATCAACCCACAAGGTTTGCCTCTTCTTTCTGATTCTCCTCCCCACAAGGGGGTGAGGTGAAGCGGGGGGCTGCATGGCACTTAGTTGCCAGCTGGGCTTAAACCACATCAGGTATTTTGTAGCCTATGGTTTTAACTTTGTTATGTCAGAGGTGAGAGGGGCCTGACAGATTGATTTGGGAAGTTTTTGCATAGCAATACCGCTCAAGCTTTGGATTTTGTTTGTTTATGTGCAAATATTTCTATTATTTTAATTATCTTGATTAAAATACAGTAGGGCTCAGTAGCCTAAGTAAAAATGACAGCCTGGACTAGGGGGGCCTGAAATTATTTCCCTGGTCTGCCACTGATCCCTTTCTGGTGATCCTTGACCATCAACAGAACTGCTGGGTTATATCCATGTCTCTGTGAATGATCAGAATGTTAATGTCCTCTTTTTCAAGACTTTTGTCACTTGCCTGCCCTGCCCTGCCCTGTTGCCTACATGAATATATAGATTCTTGCATGGCCTGAAGGACATTTTAAACGGTCCTTGAATTAATTTGTGCACTTGCAAGACAGGAAGTTTTGAGATGAGCTGTAGCACTGCTTTTAGGAAAAAAACCAGAGTATATTCCCCACTGCAAACTAGACACTGTGGCAGCATTGTGTTTATTTTCCATGTCAAGGGGATCTATGAGCATAAAAGCTTTCATTTATGGGATGTTCAGGTACTATAATAATGGGGACTACATATACCTTTATAAAAAGTAATATCAATACATTATTTTAAAGCAACAGGACACTGAATAATAAGATGTAGAAGCAAAGTGACCAGCAACAAAAGTCCTCTGTTACCTCTGCTTTTTATGTCTTAGAAAAACAATGCCACTGAAGCTATGGTGATTTGTGCTGTCTATTACAGCAACTGCATTTTAGAAATATTTAGCAAGTGCAAGCTGCAAATGCATGGCCATAACTATAAATACCACCGAGGTAAACAGAAAGCTCAAGTGTTGTTTAATAGCATGTCTCCAGACAGACAGCTTTCATAGCTGAATGACTCGGTTCCCCTGTTATTGAATTTCTGACCCAGAAATATTACACCAATAAAACTGCTATGCTGAGTTTTGCCCAGGACAAAAAGATCATTACATATTGGGATTAAATTCGCTCTTCATCCCTTAGAAATATTTTGTTTCTTAAATAAGAGAGCATCATGTTAAAATAACTGTATAAAAGCCAGTGAGATTTTGGTTTAGCTGAACAACAGCGTGGCTGCATTTTTATGAATATGCTTTGATAGTAAAAGAAGCATTCAGTGACTTAACACTTTTTAAAGAAAAGTGGCCACGTTATTTTGTATTAAAATAATAGATTTTTAAAGAAAATTATTTAATTTTAATTAATTTATATTTATACGATTTTATTTTCATAGCTTATACCAATATTGCATTTATACACCAATATTTTGACTTTATAAAAAATATTTGCACTGTGATTTCTGCCATGTTATCTCTTTTAGAATGAAAGAAAAATCAAAATGTCAAATATTGTATGGGTTCATGGTTTCCTCACAAAAATGTCTCTGTCTTTTAGTTATAAGCTGAGTGTAGAAGTCAAGGTTTAGCATCACCAAATAATCTATATAATATAGCCTTCAGGATCTGAGAATATGTCTGCTTATGGGTATAAATCATTTCATAATGGTCATTGGTAGTTTTTGCTAAACAAACAGTTCATTCATAAGGTCAGAAAAAAAATCTATGATCTTCATATAAATTAATTCAAACAATATGCAGCCCTAATAATGTTAAAACTGGTGTTTACTCAGCCAGCTATCAATTAAATTTACAATTAGTTTTGCCAAGACACTTCAAAATGGTCCCTGAATACTCATATACAAGCAAGACAAGCATCTCAGTTTGCATGAGATGCAAATTAAGTAACAATATTTTTTAAATAGTCATTTTTTCATATTAAAAATGAAGTTAAAATATTATTTTGCTTACAGTCTGGTATCAATTTTCCTCATGCAGATAACTGGTTTGGGGAATGAATTCTAGGCAGTGGTAATGAAATCACATTGGGGCTCTCAAGAATGAGGGCAAAGAGATGATTGTTTGCTGTGACTGAAGCTTGAATGATTCTACATAAGATAAGAAAAAAAGAAAGAAAAGAAAGAAAAGAAAGAAAATGTGCCTCTTGACAGGCAGAAGGTCACAGGATCCTCTGTAGGGGGAGAGGATGTGTGCACTGGAGGAATGGAACTCTATCTATACACTTCTTGTAATGTTTTATGTGCAAAAATAAATGAATAAGTAATAAAGATGTTTTCTACACGGAGATTAGAGAGAAAAAGCTAAGCTCCAAAAGCCTATCTCTTCTTAGCCTGTGATTTAAATAACAGTTCAAGAAAAGCCTGAATTAGTGCAGCAATAAATTTACAGACCATCAGAAAGCAAACAAACAAACAAAAAAAAGCAGACATGAAGGAATTAATACAGAATGGTAATTTAAAGTAGAAGCTGATAAAGTGCTACATAGTAAACTCTTTCCAAATCATAAAAGACATTTTTTCAAAAAATGTTCAAAATGCTGCCAGACAGCCAGGATGAGACCCAAGAAGTCAGGGTAAGAAATAAATTATTTGTAGGTCAGGCTATAAACAGGAGATGTTGTGACAATTACTACCCAGGCAGACATAAAACCATTAGAATAGTTTTGAGTGGGCATAAGATTTAGAATTCCCTGAGATTCACAAATCGTGTTTCTTACATGAGCTACATTCTTTGTAGCTGTTGACTGATGAGAAAAGCCATATATTGTGTCTGTGTGGCTTTTCTTTCTATTATGTAATCTACAAATTGATTAAGTTTTGTAAGGATTCTGTCCTTAAAGCATGGGCTCCCTCTGTCTGTACATTTGAAGCTTGCATTAAAAAGTATTTTTATAAAACAACAAGGAAAACTTCTCAGTATTCCTCTATGTTCTTCCTTGTACATATTCAGTATAAAAATATGTGTATTTTGTTACATTTCTTTTAAATATGAGAAGTCTGTTGTTTTAAAACTGAAGATTATATGCAGCTTTGCAGTCTCTCAAGTCTTCTCCCATGAAACATTGTATTGTCTTAGGTTATCGAGCCTGATCATTTGTTAATGATCTTAGGTTTTGTATTGTGAGATTCAGAGTAGTGGAATAAGTGTCAACATTTTTGGACTTAATGAGTTTCTTAGTCTAGGAAAAAATTAATGATTTAACAACTTGGTCATCTTTTCCTCTTTTGCACACAGGATCATCACATCCAAGGTTCCTTTCTTTCCTTTTTGTTTTTTCCTCAGTGACTTGCAAATTCTAATGAACTATCTTTGATTTTCTTTTGGATGAAACATATTCTTCTTGAGCAGTAGGACATCTCTCACAGTGTAGCCTGATGCTGACAATTATAAAGAAAAAAAATAAAGTGATTGCTTTTATTTTCGGTTTCTGTACCTTCTTAATTGGTACACTGTGTCCTTCCCTACTGTGCAACATGCAGTGCAAGGTGTATGAATATTGACCCCTCATACAGAGTTGGTGTGCCATTGTAATTCTGTGTCCTCCTTTAGAAGAATAACGAAGTAACCCCTGCTTAGTGTAGATGTCTCAAAATATGCAATCAAAAGATGGGGAAGAGTTTCAGTGAAGAAGATATCTGCATGGATTTTATTTAGACTATCTTTTGCCTTACAAGTGAAGAAAACCCACCAAAGAACCCCCCCCCCCCAAAACAAAACTTCATCAAAACCCAAAATTTATAAAAGAGAAACTGAATAAAAAAATCTAAAGCTCTACAGTTCTGGGTATTTATAATTCCAAGAGAAATGAATTAGTTTTGAAAATGACCTGAAAAGAGAGGAAGTGTTGAGTTCTGAGGGGCAAATGTCCCATTTGTAAATAATCCTGTCTGACAAAAATAGATGCTACACGATCATAGGGAACCAAAGGACCTGAAGACAAAAAAAAAAAAAAAAAAGAAATGGCAGATGAAGAAGTAACAGAAATCAAAAGTCACACCACAGCCACATTCAGCTTTGGGATGTAACAATGCCTGAAACTGGATAAGAGAGATACATAATACAAAGGTGGCAGTAGATGTCAGACACATCTCTGAAGCATGTGGCAGTGTTACAGTTATCCAAAATAAAATCAGCAAGTGCAAGGGACTTGTTAGATAAGGACTTTGTCTCTTGGCAAAAGGAAATCATCACAGACTAAAATGAGCTGCTCCCAGGAGCTGACACATTAAAGGGATATGACAATACTCCTTATGCATTCCCCACTCTTGCACACATACATTTAAAGGATACCTGTTCCTGAATAAAACAGAAGTATGGTTCTTGCAAAGGGAAACTTAACTTTATGGTTATTTATCAAAGTGGGATATTTAGCAAGTTTTCAGTTGGCTGATTAGTATGGTGGTGAAGTTTGTATCTGAAGACTCACAGAGTATCCAATACTTGAACAATCTTCAACCCCTGAGAACAGTGGTATAACAAACAAAGGACTATCCTTCTCAAATTTCTTCTAATTTTCTCATTCTTTTCAGAATTTCAATGAGCAAAAAAAATAAATAATAGACTGTTTGTTTAATATCTTTTCTGGGCCAGGATTAATAAAGACAAAAGTAAATGAGGGACTGCATGTTTTGCATAACCATACCTTCCTTGCTTCCCTGGAGACTCCTGAGAAGTAATATGATTATCATGCAGAGGTGTTTTTCTGTATCTAAAAACTGCAGGGAATATTATCTTGGACTGATACTCTAATCACCCTCTGAATATTTTACTAATCTGCCACATTTATTTGTACATATCAGTGAATTAAAAAAATAATATATGATCCTCAGTTATTAGATGATTGGCTAATTGATATTAGGCAAATTGATTCCCTGAAACAGCTGAAAATGAGTTCTTCTCTATTTGTTCTGCTGATTTGCAGTAAATCAACTTGATACTTTGTGCAAGGGTTTTCCTTTTTCCTGGTGGTTTTCTACTGTCATAGGAAATGACAGTCTCTAAGCCTGGACTGCCATGAAGCCTTGGTTCCTGTGAATGGCAAGTGAAGATTGCTTTGTTCTTAATTTTGGTTTTTTCTCCTGCAGAAGGGATATCAGTGGAACTTCTCCAATAGGTTAACTCTTCAGTGAAGAGATGTATTTAGAAAGGAAAAGTGTGGTTTTTACCATGCCCAGAACCAAAGACCGTGGTGCAAGTGTTTCGTTGCTATGAGGGTGGCTGGCACGTGTTCCCTTGAGGCCGTGCTCCAGGTGCCTGCAGACTGACTGGCTTATGCTTCAGTTATTGCATCAGGTTTTCTTTTTGAGAAAAAAAAAACCCTGATATTGTTACTTGATATAGAAGGTTGGCAGTCTAAATCTATATTTTTCTGTGTTTACATATTACTCCAACTTTGCTAGGGAGATTATAATACAGGCTGCTCAAAACTATTGCTAATGTTAATCACTTGCACATTGCTCTGCCTGAAAAATTCCTGGAAATCTATCAACCCTGAAATTTCATTTTAGAATTGCACATGATTTACTCAGCCATCAAGTCAAATTGATGTTGCAAGTGAGCTATTAGATTTATATTTTTGTTATCTAAGACACTGATAGAGACCTACATTGTTATGGATATATGATTCTATTACTTCATCCAATTAGTGATATCTGTGTTGTGAGATTAAAAAATACAATACATAGGAAACAAACCAATAAGAATTAAAACCAATTGCAATTGAGTGACCAAAAGTAGATTTTGTTAAATTAGTAGTGACAATTAAACAGACAGTATGTACCTACAAGCACTATCCAATACTATACCCTTCAATTACCTTTAAAACTGTCCTTTAGTATTAATTTTAGGTGTTTTGGAAATTAATCTCCAGTCTATGCATGTTTACTCAGTGGATGAATGAAACACTGCAGCTGAATGGGAGGTGTAGGTATATTAAGTAGGTTTAAATCTTTGCTATCTGGAGACTTTGAAAAAAACTGGCCAAATGCAACATACTGCTACTGAAATCTTTGTCTTTAAACTGAACAAAGTCAAACGGTGGGGAAGTGCTGGCTCACAAAGGAGAATACCCAATTTTTCTTGCCCTTGGGTTTGTCCTGGCTGCCACTCAGTTAACCCACAACCGACTGTTCTGCAATCTACTTTTAAAATGTTTTTAAAGTAATCTTACAAAAACATGAGCATAATTCTCCACAGATGGCAGGGAAGATATGACAGTGGTGAATGTGTGTCCATTTCTTTTCCTATTGACACTGTTTTTCATATTTGAAGTAGGTGTATAATTTTAGAACAGCCTTATGGAAACATGACACAGTCCATTCAGAACAGCTTCATTAGCTCAAATTGAGTTATGTCGAGGGTTGATTTTAGTACAGACCCTTTTATTATTTTTTTCAGTTAATAGCAACCTTCATACTTTGCAAATACACTTCCAACATAGTTTTGGTGCATATTTCTTTACTATTAGCATTGAATATTTTCATGTCTTAAGGGAAAAAAATTCTTTCTAAGTTTGCATTTGACATAAAATACTTGAAACAACAAAGTTAAACAGATAATTCCTCAAGGTCATAAATTTTATACCTGTATCTTTGTTGGAACTCTGCTCATACCACATTATTAAGTAATATATAAAGTCCAAAAAAGTAGATTTAATTAAATCTACTTCTACTTATCTTCAAATATTCCCAAGAAGAAAGAACTTCACATACTTTTCATTTTCATCACTGTTAAGTCCATATACGTGTGTATATATATATATATAGACACATATACATACATAATTACTAAGCCCATATATATGCAATTATACTACCCTGCATTAGCTGTTCTTTACATGTTTTCCCAATAAGATATTGTATAGAAGATTTCACATACCAACTCCTCTGCTAAAAATCTAACTACTTCTTATTTCACCAGCACCATGTGAAGTTTAATGACATATGAATACATCATACATGTTGATCAACAACATAAGCAAGCATTAACATTTAGGCAAGAGAATCTAATTTATCACATGAAACTTCTCTTGTGTAGTTCTGTTTATATTCTAATACATTTGAGTAAAACTAGTAGGTGTTAAATGCTATTTTGAAACAACTTTGGTTCAATGATCTAAGAGAAAGGTTGGTTGACTATCATTTTAAGATCTGGTATTTCTCTCTTGGACAAAGTGATTTTTTTGGTATTTTTATGTGAGGAATGTTTGCAAAAGTATTACCCAAGGAGATAAAAAGTAAGATTGTGTACTTAGAGTGTTATGAGAGAGAAATTTGTAATGGAATTACCTCAATTTTTGTTGTACTGTCAGGGTGTGCTTTATTGGGAAAAGGGGAGAGAAGTGCCTACCTGCTTACAGTAGCTGTCTAATAGTGCTCTAAATAAGATGAAGCAGACAGGGATACTTCTTCAGTGTGTGTGCATGTGTATCTCAGTATGACTTGAAAAAATGTGCAGTCTTGATGCTGTAGAATTATGTGCGTTATCCACTCCTAGACCACAAATACTACAGGTTCCTTATCTTTCCAGTTGCAAGTTTCATGTGATTCTTGTTAAAAATTTTACTTATAGCTTCAGAAGTTTTCCAGCAGATACAAAGTCTGGAATCAGAGCATAAGACTTAATTAAGGAATTTAGGCCACTGTCTTAAATGTGCTATATATATGATAGTAGAGTGCATTACATATGGTAGGGTGCTATGTATACACTACATATATATATATGAAAATAGGGTGCAATTTAATCATAATTGTTCAATTAGAACAGTATTATATTTTCTGCTAGCTGTCAACATTAAAGGCCAAGAAAAAAAACCAAACTACTTTAGTACAGCATTTTTACAACTTTCTTGACATAAGCATTTCTTCTGCACTCTGCTACTGATTATACACTACGCACAGGCTTTATTCTGCACTACCAGCGGTGAAACACAGAAGTGGTTATGCTTGCAGTCACATACATGTGTATATACACAGATTCTCTGCACAAATGAGGTAGCTTTGATGACACAGACAAACACACAAGTAAGAGGCAAATTACGGGGTTGCAGCATTAATTGCAGCCTGTCCATGTGTGGAAACCATATGGTGGTTGTCTTGGTTTTGAAAGACAGGTGTCTGCTAAGGTAGGCGGAAGCCCCCCTTGAAATGGCAGATGTAACCCCTTTCCCTCCAAGTTATTATAATTTTGAAAATCAAGGGTCTTTAGGCAAAGATGTGGGAAATAGGAATAACAGTTCTTTACTATTATATATATAACCAGTCAAACAAACAGCAATAACTCTGGCAGTAACAGCAAACAATCACAAACCCAGTGCCGGCCTTCTCGGCTGTCAGGCCCTTTCCCCTCGGGTGCAGTTCCGCTCGCAGCCGGCAGGGGCGCTGGCAGCTCCCGGTGAGCAGGGCAGGTGCGATGGTTCCCCCGCGGCTGCAGGGGGCGCTCCGGAGCGAGCTCGGGACACACGCGGCACTGGTGCCCTGGGATCCCGGGAAGGGATGGAACAAAGGCTTCACAAACCCCTGGGCAGCCGATCCCGGACTCTCAGGAACAGCAGGCTGGAACGGCAGGCTGGAGCAGCAGGCACAAGCACAAATCCCGGGTGGCAGATGAGATGTATCCAGATGGAGAACCCCACGGAGGCCCAGGCAGGCAGGGCGAGCTGGGCTACAACGCAGCGAATGCTCGAAGCAGCAGAGGGGCAGGGCGGCCACAGCCCGGCCTCCAGCAGGGCAGGGAAAGCGGATTTGGGATCCCGGCGTTGTTTCCAGCAGAAAAGAAAAACGGCCGGAAAGAGGAACCAGCAGCTCCTTTCTCTGCAGCTTCTCTCTCCGGACGCTGAGAGCGAACTGCCCCCACACCCAGGTGAAAATAAAAGAGTAGCCAGGTCTTTTGTCTTCTCTTAAGTATGGCCATTTGTCCCCTAGCAACATGCATATGGGAAAAAATTCCTTTAACAGAAAAAAAAAAAAGGACTAAACTAAAACCCCAACAGTGGTATCTGTCACATTTATGCTCATTATACTCAAAAGGCTCAATAAAATCAACATACAGTATTTACCAGCAGAGTATAAACACTGCACATGGCTATAGAAAAATAGCTGCTTGCAGCACTTTTTACTTGATTTGTCCCTGGGGTTTGCATAAAGGTATTTGCAGAATATTAAAATGACCTCCCTAGACCACAGAAGTATGGTATAAATGAGAATTATTTTGATTGATTAACTAATTACCCCAAAGTACTGTAGTTTATAGTTTGCATATTAACAGGCATGTTATTAGGTGGTGGAGAGAATTAAACTACTATAAATACATCATATGGAGTAAGTGTGCAGTTAGATTTTTTTTTCCAAAAATATTTTTTGAAAGTCTTATTATTTTTGTTTGCCATGTATGTTTCATGCTTTGGAAAGACAAGGATGTTTCTTTCTTTATTTGCTTATTACAGTGTTTACCCCTTTTGCTTTTGACTCTTCTGGGTTTTTTCTACTTGACTTGCATTTTTTTTATGTCTGTGGCAGTAGTCTGATAAGTGATGCAGTCCATGGGCTTCTCTTAATATGAATGCATGGATGGAGTGCTACTGCTGCAGTTTCCCACAGCTCTATGGTAGCTCTGTGTTAAAAGTCTTTTCCTTGGGCCAAGTCTCAGTTCTCCTGGCGAAGGTGACTATTTTAGCACTAGTGTCTGTGATGCAAAGCAAGTGTGGGAGTCAGGAATTTTATTGTTGTCTTCATTATGGTATAGATCTAAATTAGGGATAAGTGACTAGATCAGGTATTATTCACTCCAATTCTCCTTTTAACAAACAAAGACTTCTTAAAGTTGTGAGATATTTGGAAGTATTGAATCAGGGGGATGGGAAGCAGGAGAATTAGTTTGTTAGGAACAATGCATCCAGCTTGGTCAGCATACCAGGGCAGGAAGAAAAGATAAGAGACCGCTGATAAGGGCAGAGGGAGTCTCAGACAGACATCCTGCGCTCAACCCAAAACTAGCCCAAACCAGTCTCGAAGCTTAAACCCAGGCCAGGGGTACAAAAGAGCATGCGTAGGGAAGAAAGGTGAAAAGTTCAGGATGATGAAGACTCCTGACTTCATCAAAAAGACCCTCGGAAGACCCCTACCAAAGCCACCAAACCACACTGCGCAAGCGCAACGTGGATGTAAATGACTTTTGGGTTCATTATAATACGAAGCGAGGCTGGGCGGGGCTAGGTGATGAATATGTATAGGCGTGTTGCTAAACTTAATGAATATGGAACTTGTAACCCGATAAATACCGAGCTGAATGCAGCTGTCGGCACGCATGATTTTGGAGGAGCGATCCCCCGTGCATCCCAGCGCTGGAAATAAACATACCTACTTTACTACTTCTTTAGTAGTGGAGTTCTGTCTGCTCTTCAGTATCAGATAGCTTTTTTTAGTCAATACATTCTATGCACTTGGAGAATAGAAGGCACTTGATATACCAGGAGACAAATGACTGCTAAAGAAGCTTTTTGCAGCTGAAATTTTGACTTCTTGATATCTATGGAGTGGCTGATTTTGTAGTCATATTTTTTGTTATGGATTTCTAAGTCGTAAAAATACTCATATATTTTTAGAAATCTTGCTTTGAACAGCTAGTGGAAATTAAACTCCAAAACTTTTGAGATCAATACACTAAAGACCACCTATCCTTAGAAATAAAATTAAGAGAGACCCTGAAGGTATTTTAACCCTCAGACAAACACTGAAAATGCTACTGACCTGGAAACCAACAGTAGAAATAGATAAGTATTCTTTTATTTCTGTTGTGTACACGTAATAGCTGTTATTTGTAAGTGTAGCTGCATACAATATTCAGACTAATGTAAAGTTTTCAGACTTTTTAAAATTGAAGATGGTGTCTACAAATACTGTTCTTGAATGCTGTCTTCTTTTAAAGCAGAATATTGTCATTTATTTAATGAAATCACTCAAAGTAGAGTCATTTTAAATGACACATGTTGAATAGATTATTTTTATTTTATTGTTACTTGGCATCTATATTTGGTATTTGGAAAGCTAAATGTACATTTACCATGGTTAAAATAATTTGATGTGATGGTGCACTAAAACATAATTTCTTTTCCTCTCATGTTCACTTGCACTTGTGTTATGTAAAATCAATTAAGAAAAAAAAATAAATAACATAATCATTCTTTAGTCTGTGTTAAACAGAGGTTAAGATTAAATACAATGCTTTGGAAAACCATTTATTTCAAATTTCACAAGGTCAGATGGCAGAAACTCTTCAGTGATAAACTAATATGAAAAGGATGTTTTACTTACAGGACTATATCTGTAACTCCAAACATAAGGGAAAGAAGTATAATGTAGGACTTCATCTCAGTATGTTTTTACAAATAGGAAAACTAAATCAAGGTACCTGATTAAGCCTGGGGAACCAGATTAATTATTTTGAAGAACAAATCAAGCTCCATCAGCTGCAAGAAAAGGTGAATGTTAGTCAGTTTAAGACCTGCACAAATGCATTTTCCTACTAGCTAGCTCTTCAACACCACCCAGTGCCTAACCCTGAATATGCATTTCTTTGTGATGCACAGTGCAAACTGTGAAATGTCAGCCAAAACTATAATGGCACATTAGCCATGGAGCTCAGCAAATTACTTGTGGTCAGAGTACCGCTGTAATTTAAGTCTTGTAGTGGCTACATGGAATATATTTTGGATTTGAAACATATGTTAGCTAGCCTGAATTCCCTGAGCAGCATCATCATGTTGTTAGTGCCCCACAAGCCTCATTTATTTTGCTTGTGTGTCCTCATGAAAACATGTCATGTGGACATCCTGTTGCTCCAAAAGTATTTAAGGCCTGTTCAACTCACAAGTATTAAACCCTTAAAGAATTCCTTGCTTTATAAATCAAAAGGTTTCTTACATTTTAGATAGCTTTACAGTATAGGTGGGCAGAATACTCATTCAGTGATCAGTGGCAATATGGTTTTGAGTTACTTCTTTCTGAAACTGCTGGCATAAAACAGAAGCAAGAACTGAAAATCCTCTGTTTTATCCAGAAGCTCAGTCCTAAAATCATAATCCTTGTAAATATGTTTCTTTACAAGAGACTTCGGAAAAAAATATTATTAAAAGATGAAGTTTGTCATTGTACGATTCTATACTGGTGCTTGGAGAAGCCCCTGCGCATAATTAACACCACTGATAGGAGGGCAACTGCTGTTGTGCAACCAGTGTTTTGATTTGTCATGATTATTCCTTCTCAGAGAATATTTAGGGTAAAATATTAGACTTGGTGCAGCTTATGCCTATTGTGTAGTAAACTTCAACTATCTTATCTTCAACGGAGCACCTGTGCTTTGAGAGTAAAAAATATTTATATTCATTCACAAGTTATGCTATGCTGGGGTTTTTTTTCACCCACTTAGTGTACTTTTACACCTCTACCAGATTTCGGAGATTTTGCCAGAAGTCTTGAACAACGCAAATATTTCTGAGTTTTGGATTTTTTTTCTGTGGAATAATAACAAGTTTTTCCATTCTTTCCTAAATCTAATTTTATAAGAGACTTAATGCAGATCAACACCCCACTGAGCAATACTTTACTCACTAAGTGTCTAATAAGTTTTTTGCTAAGTTGCTGAATTGGGAAAAACAAGAACTCAATCTCCATAAATTGACCTTTTAGCTTCAGCTGAGCAGCTCTCTACTGAATAATAATTGTAAATAAATAAGCCTAAACAAAATGACAACAAGCATAAGCAAGCCAGTGAACAGGAGGGTTGAGCTGTTCAATGAAGCAAAATGTAAGCTAAAGCCAATGTTGAGACCGAGGCGGGGGGACTGATGTCCTCACCAGCAAGGGTGCAGTCTGGCAGGACTCATGAGAGGAGACAAGCTCGGGTAACAGCCCTGTGGTGCCCGTGTGAATCCACAGTGACAAAGCAGGTCCAAGTCAAAGCCTCTAAGTCGTATCAACAAGGCCGGAATCAGCAAGATAAGGGAACAAAGCACAGGAATACCCATGGCACAGAACAGGGAAAGGACAAGGCTGATGGCTGCAGAGCCTCTTGGTGTATTCAAGACCTCAACAAAAGCCAAACCTAACTTTTAGTGAGCCAAATTCATATTCAGGTTTTCTAGTGATACATGAAAAAGTGAGAGACATGAAGAGGAGAAGGGCAAATATTTGCTTTGGCACAGCACATTCCACTTATGGTGAGTATTAATAAAAAAATCAAGAAAGCTGATTTCCCAGAAATGTCAGTTCTTGTGCAACTTTTTTTTTACACAAAGACCAGGTGGTGCAACATATGTGCATGATGTGTGAGTTCCATCTCCTCCTCCTTTACAGAATTTCCAAGGCTACATTTCCTACCTCCTAGTCTGTTCCCTGGCGTGTCCTACAAAATCAGAAAAGGTATTTAATGGTGTTAGATGATCTGATGTTGACAGCATGAGATCAAGCAACTTAACCTGTTCCTCTAACCTCCCTGATTTATGAATTCTGTACTCATATGAGAAAAATAATAATTTCCTGAGCCTTAGAAAACCCCCACCACTTTAAAAGATTGCTTAGTAGCCATGGCCATTCCAGTTAGATTCCTTTATTCATCCAAGAAGCTTTGGTGTTCTCATAGGCAACGCCCTTCCAGAGGCATAAATGAAAGCTCCAGCTAACAAACCAGGGCCCCTAATTTTAACTTGCAGGATAGTATTTCTTCCAGAAAATGCTAGCAAACAAAAAGGTATCATATCATCAACCTCTGGTTTTGTGCAGAACTCTCTGATAAAGGAAATTGAGAGTTAAGCAGAAAAAATAATAAAAAAAATTTAATTATTCACTCACTGTGGTTTATTGGAATGACTTAGAGATGTTGCAGCATTCTATGAATGTTAAATACATATAGAAGTCTATTCAGTAAATAAGACTTGGTATTTTTTATTAGTCTAATCTTCCTAAATAAAGGTATTTAAACCTAAATATAGGAGAAAACGGTCTGATTTATTACCACAGAGTCTGCTCCTTATTTATTTTAGTAGAAAATGCTGATGTCATAAAACATGGTATTTGACACATATGATTAATACAGTCCAAGTCTTGTAATAAATCATTGCAATTTTGACAGGAATACCTAATCTCATATATTACAGAACATCTGACTTTTTTTTTTTTTGTATATTTTACTAAGTAACCCTTTCCCTGGACATGTAGTAGAAGAACATGCTCTTACATGGTATTCATGTTTCCCTATTAATTCAGCATCTAACACAATTCCAGACCATTGAATTTGATGAACAATGACAAAACAGAATCATTGATGACTTCACAGGGAAAAAAATCTACTTTGCCCACAGCAGTTCTCCTTATTTCTGTGGACAAATTTTCCCTTTTCCTTAGTCAACAAATAGTGTCACCAACATTTAACTCTTTAAGGAAAAATGCAGATTAGCCTTTATTATTGAGGGCATAATCCTTTTCAATTTTAAGTTTCATTTTAAATCAATATGTATGTCTCTAACAGATTAGTTATATCAGCAGCTTTTTGAACTGACAATTTTTTAAATTATCTCTTAGTGCTCTTATTGCTGGAAGGATCAATGAAATTTTACTAAGATTCAATATATATTTGATGTATCAATCTAAGATTAAATTATATTCAATTCAAAAAGTTATTTTTAATAAAATCTGGTCATAAATGAACTAGATATATAGTTAATTTTCTTAAATTATAAAATTCACTATTAATGTACTCCTTTGGGTGAAAATTTTTCCTGGAGTTAACTCCATTTCAAGTTAGAACTGTCACTGATCACATCATATAGTGTTTGCCATCTACTAAGGAATCTGAAACCACTGAGTCAATCACACATTTTTAACAATGAGAGTGGATCCCACAGGGTGTTTTAATACAGTGACTACCAGCTACAGACAGATGTAACTCTTCTTCCCAGATGTAAAGGTCTGCCTGTGTACTTACTGCAATACTAGGTCTGAAAGATATGTAAATAAGCAAAATTATTCTAAGTGTAAATTCAGGAACAGACAGAAGTGATTTCACTACTATCCTTAGGAAGCAAACGATATTTGGTTTTTTTATGTCACCTACAGATAGATCTTCATGATCTCCATTCCAAATGCATGTGAAACACAGAAATATCACATAGACACTAATTTTGAAGTATTGAAAAAAAATCACAAAATTTTAAACTGCAAGTTCACCAAGCATTTCTACAGACATTTACCAAGGCACATTTTCTTTTCATACCTAATCTAACTTTGGCATGTTGCCCAGTCTTTTTTCCTCCTCTTCCCCTGTATCATCTATCTTCATGCAGCTTCCCAGAAGGATGAGTTGGTTCAGCTCACTGATGACAGAAAGTACACTTCTCAGCATGTGGGAGGGAAGAGAGGATTAATTTTCTATCAAGCGAATGTTTCAGTCAACTCATCCTGTGGGCTCAAGCTTGCAAGGGAAAGGATTACAAGTGTGTACATGGTAAACAGGACCTTTCAGCAGATGACTTCAGCTGCAGTGAAAGACTGTCCTTGTCACTCTGCAGTTGGGAGCCCAAGAACATGGGTAAGATTACTTGGAAAATCTTCAACAGACATCGAATGGCCAAGCAGTTTATTCATGTATCATTCTTCTAAAAGACACACTTCTTAGTGAAAGGCATTATAGATTTTGCTATTGCTTGTTTTTGTGGTTTAGTTATATGGGATTAGATGGGGATCATGAGTAAGTCTAAAAGTATTTTCATGGCTGTGCTGAGCCAGACTAGAGATCACTCTAGTACTAGCCCTATATACTGTTTGACAGTATATGAGGAACAGACACTTAAATAAAGCCATACAATAAAACTTACTACTTTGTCATACCATTCCAGAAATCAGGAGAAAAGGACCTTTTAGAGCTGTAGCTCCCATTACATCTTTATTAACAGGCAATTACATCAATTTGTTTAAAGCATTTATATGTTATCCTTTCCAAATTAAAATACTATATATTTAGTAGGAGTTTACTACAAATAGTGCTTTGCATTATTGCACAAAATTAGAAAGTCTTCTGGCTCTTCTCATTCATCTTCCAAACTCTGATCTTAGGTAATTTATAAACATGTTAAACTGCAGAGACTTCCGTAATAAAAAAACAAGAAGGAAAAAAGAAAGAAAGAAAAGAGAAAATGTGGTCGGTCAGTATCTGTGTCATCTCTCTGTTCTGCATGAGTGCTCAATTTTACAAGTTCTATTTCCTGACCTCAGCTTCATTAAACTAGAATCTTATTTTCAAGGCCCAGATAAGCTTCAGGTGTGATCCAAATACTTATTAACCTGTAACTCAAACTGGGTTTAGGGACCTGTCTTAACCATTTTCAGTGATTTCTTCTCTAAAACCAAAAAAGGGGGAGATCTTAATTTGGAAGTTGGAAGAAAAATGAAGACCCTTAATCATCAGGAGTGTCTAACTTTTAGTCAATTTTTTAAAATTTTTTCTGCTAAATTGTAGGTAAGAAAGAGACTGGGAGCCAAGGAAGTGAATGAGAGAATGAAACAACCATTTCTTTGAGACAGCAGCTATTATTTCTTTGTAGCTAAATTTGATTTTTGTTTCTCATATAGCTAACATAGCTAATATTAGAGCTCTTGATCTTTTTTTCTTTCTGGCAGAGCGTGATGCTTATATGCCAAATGAAGATGAAGTGTTTCAATTTTATCATGAGGTATGCCAGGCAAAGTCAACTCAAAATAAAGGAACAAAATTAAATTCTTCATACATAAAGGTACAATGGAAACATGTTTTTTAATTTGGTGTTCTGGGTAATTCAGAGGCTAAAAAATAACTTTTATAGAACTACTATAAAAAATCTGTTAAATTGCTCAAAGTGGTTTCTGTGCTTCTAAAGTACAAAATTTCTGGACCATTTAACCTGGCGTCTGGCATGTTCTCACAGTGTCTCTCAAAGCTGCAGTTAAAGAACTGTAAGTTTTCATACTGGAAACAGTTGTTTCTCTGTAAATCAGAGAGTGATTTAAAACTAAATGCTTCTAAGGATAGTCTGGCTTAATTTATATGGCTTTGGAAGTGTTCCAGCTTAGGCTAAGAAAAGAGTAATATTTCTGATGCTGGTCATTTTGGCTATATAGTGTGTACCATGCTATAAAAATCATCTGCTTAAAGAAGATCTTAACATTTCCAAGCTTATTTCCTGGGTAAAACTACCAAAATAGTTTTAAACATAATAAATCACACTCTCTGTCACCCATTGATATCTGCAATCTACAGCATGTTTAAAGTACAGCATATATGTGAAAATTCTCTCCTCTTCATAGCTAATATAAAAGGCAGTATCATATTAACAGTAGGTTGGTCACATCAAGATTATTTGTTTCTAGGGATATCTGAAAGCACTGAGCATTCTGGGAGATGGAAACATGTATGCAATAAAAGCAGATACGAATGAACATAAATCCCTGGTTGGACTCTTTTTTCTATAATTTGCATCCGAGTTGAATCTAACTGCTTCTTCATGTTTTATGGAAGAGAAAATGTGCTGACATGAATGACAATTCATGGGAATGCAACCTGCCTGACTTGTAGGTCCATGAAAGTGTTGGCTGCCTTCTGTGACTGTAAATTTCACCACTGGCCTCTGATAGAAGGCCAGTCTGAGAGGGACTGTTCCATCAGTCTTCCCATCAGTTTCTTCTTCAGATGCAGGTTCTATTCACTTTTGTATAAAAGGCTGTTTGTGTAAGGGTTTTGACTTTTCTTGTATGGAATTTCAGACATACCTAAGGAGTATAAATTCAGCTCTTGAACCACTCTTGCGAAAGTCACAAATAATAAATAAATAAGGCTAAAATGCATCCTTTATTCTAGAAAATTGGCAGTGAAGCATTAGGTTTAAAATAAGGTGTTTGCATATGTTCTATGTGTCATACTGCCTGCTATTATGGGGATCTGGTATAATTGGTAACAAAACTAATAATTTCCAGCAGTCAAGAAATTGACTGCTGGAAAAAAGTCAAGGCCTTTTGATACTAAATGCATAATGGATTAAGTTTGCCTATGCTTCCTTGTGGTATAAAATTTTTTTAAGTGGGTATAATGTTTGACTTTTATTTCTTAGGCTTTGTTTTACAAGTAACAAGCAATGATTTATATTTCTTGCAGTTATTTGCCACATATCAGACAGCAAACAATTTCACTTATCTTTCTTTACATCAGCAAGAAATGGACTAGCCTAAACCAAGGTTTTTTATTGGAATGTGAAAGACAGATGGGAGATGAGGAAGACAAAGTTGGACCTTATCCAGTTTTTTATTGCAAGTCATGAGTAAGTATTGTCTGAATGTTAAAGAAATCACTAAATCAGAATGTAAGCATAGGAGTTTTCCCCTTTTCCGGAGTTAGATCATTAAATAAGAAATCCTCCCTTAATTCTGATCCTCCAATGTATTGTAATCCTTTCAAGACATTAAATATTGCTGGATTAATGGTGGTTAGTGTAAAGCTTTGCTACAAAAGCACATTTTTGTTAAGCAGTAGTAATAATTTCCACTTGGAATTCAGATGCAGGTAATTGAAAAGCCAATATGTACCTTCTAACAGAAAATGCGTGACAATACACTATTTTAAAATTCGCTTTTCTTGTTTCTCAAAGCATTCTATAGCCATCCCCATACTTTTGTACCTTATAGTTAAATGATTCATGATTGCAAGATGCTTTACAGAAAAGTATATTGTTCATTTTCCTATTTCCAGAGTCTCCCCATTGTCTTAGTGTACAAAAGTAAAAGCTATATAAAGAGTATACAGAAGAAAAAGCTTTTTTTTTTGCTTATTTTTGCAAAAGTAAAACTTGCTTTTGCTATTCCCTGTTTATTTACCACTGGTTCAGTTTACCATTCTTGCTTTCATCTTTCAACTTTTAGCCTGCAGACCCAATTTTCTGTTGTTGTCTCTCATTTTTCCCTTTCCTGTGAGCACTGACAATTTGTAGTCAAAATTAGGAATTAAAAAATTTGCAGTGTATCTGTTTCAGTTTTCCTGAGTATGTGATTAATTTGATTTGACATTCAGTTCAACATTTACTTCCCACACATTCTATTTCAATATTATTTTCAGTCTTTTTTTCCAAAATTAAACCTAAAACTTATCTTTTACCCCAAATTACTATATTTTTATCATTCAGATGCAAGGGATAAATATTATAATGCAAAGATATTTTTCGCATTTTCTGACTAATCAAGAGTCAATATAAAGTGAAAATAGCAAATTAATTATTTTTTGTTACAAATCTGTTTGAGAAAAATACTTTAAAACACAGGAAAAAATGTAGTCTTGGATTTAAGTTTTGGGTTCATGTGGGTAGATTTTGATAACACTGAGAGTGGCAGGTGTGGCTTCTGTGAAAAGACACCAGAAGCTGCCCACATGCTGGGCAGAATCAATTCCAGCTGGCTCCTAGAACCATGCCTTGCTGGCCAAAGTTGAGTCTCTCAGCGACACTGATAGCATCTCTGTGATAATATATCTAAGATGGGGTAAAAAATGTCTGTACAAAACAGCTGGGAGTGAGAATATGTGAGAGAAGCAGCCCTAGAGACACCAAGGTCAGTGAAGAAGGAGGGGGAGGAGGTGCACAGATTCCCTTACAGTGGGGGGCTCAGGCCGTCGTGAGGAAGGCTGTCCCCCTGCAGCCCATGCAGGGCCAAGGTGAAGCAGATACCCCCACCTGCAGTACCTGCAGGATCCTACACTGGGTCAGTCTGTTCCTGTAGGATTGTACCCCGTGGAAAGGACCCATTCTGGAGCAGTTCTTGAAGAACTGCAGCCTGAGTGTGATGAGGAAGAAGAGTCATAGATGCATTGTTAGGAACTCACAACCCCTGTTCCCATTCCCCAGCACTGCTCAGGAGGTAGAAGAGACAGAGTGAAGCTGAGCTTGGAAAGAAGGGAGGGGTGGGGAAAAGGTGCTTTTAATTTAGTTTTACTTCTCACCACCCTATTTTTTGCAATTACTTGAAATAAAATACATTACTATCCCTAACTCAAGTCTGTTCTGTCCTTGATGGCATTTGGTAAGTCGTCTCCCTCTCCTTATCTTCATCCACAAGCTTTTAATGATACTTTTTTCCTCTGCCTTTTTGATGGATGGGGACAGGTAAAACAGCTGTGTAGGCACCTGGCATCCAGCCAAGGTCAATACAGCCCATATATGAAAATAGATATAAGCAATGCCTTCAACTTTAAGGACCCTTAGGAAATTTAGAAGAACTCTCTCTCAATCTCTCTCTAATTTCCAGGTGAAAACCTTTCTAGCAGAAATCTCTTAACTGAAGTTTTCATTGTAAGAAAATAAATTACAATGGAAAATATTGTGAGTTTCTCAATCTTTCTAGCACAGAGAAATAAAAAATTAAGTTGATGATTTAAGAAGCTTGTTTTCCTACAGTATCTAAGCTAGGTATGTAATTTTAGATTCCATAAAAGCTCCTCTTCCAGGTGCTCATTAATGTATGAAGCCGTAACTGAGTGTCCCTGATTGTACTTATTTCAAGACAAGAGTCAGTGGAACATAGGAGTTAAATATTCGCATGTTACTGGAAAAATCCTTTAAAAACTTTGTGGCCTGATGTATATGTTTTAGGTTTGCTGATAAATTTTGTTCAGTTCCATGACTTATCTGCAACTCTTTTTTTTTTCTTAATCTGATTATTTTCTTTAAAAGTTTTGCAGTCAGTGTTCAATACTGAGACAATGTTAGGATTTAACATAATCTGATCTCTGTGACAGCACATTCATTAAGCTGGTTTCCACATAACACACAGAATTGTTGAATAGTGTGGTCATAATTATGTGGAAAAGATGATTCATACCCTGAGAGGTAAGAACATTTACTTACAGGAATAAAATCACACTAAAAAACTACAACAACATATAAATGCCCCACCCAATAAATATCTGTTAAATCTGCAGTTTTTAAACTTACAAGAATGTTTGCTCCTAATTTTCCTCTAGCGATAGATTGCAAATAACTTTCTGCATTTTTAGTTATTTCTTGAATGACTCTTCATATATTCCTACAAATCTAGAAAAAATTACTGTGCTTCTCAAACATAGTATCATCCTATACTGGTCCACTATAGAAAAGTGCATTTTTGGAACAATATGATGGAAGGAATACAAGGCCTTCTTGTGGTGATCTCTTTATCCATTGCTTTCCCTATTCTGCATTGTTCTCCCCCCGCCCCCCGTTTCCCTGCCCCTAGTTCTGGCCACTCCCTCGGGCTCTTCCTATTGGTTCCTGTACCCCAACCCTGCCCAGGTACCGCCCCTGAGCCCCTGAGAAAACCCCCCCTGCGCCGGGACCACAGGGTCTCTCTGCCTCTCGGGGATCATGGGGACGAGATGTGATTAAAGTCCTCTCAAACCCTCATGGGAGGCCCTTCTCTGCCTGCTTTGCCATCACTGGTTGTAGCGCTGCTAGCTGCCGGAGCAAGAACCGCGGGGCCGTCCGAAATGGACTACGGGAGTGCAACCATGGTCGCACTGCCCTAAGCAGCCCCGCTGAGCTCGCAGGAAAGCTGCAGCCTGCTAAGCTGAATCTTGCGACTACAACACTTTCTGAAATTTCTACTGTAACCTGTTGTAACAGTGTTGGACAAGATGGACAGAATGGTAACTAGAGGGAAACACAAGCAGCAACTCTGCAAGAGTACAACAGAACAACAGACATGTCTTACTGTGTCAGATCATCCATTTGTCGATCTTCAACATTTGCAATAGGAAAAACAAAGCTGGAAGATACTTTTTGCCAAGCCCTTTCTCTGGCTCATTCCCATCATACACTCCTATTATCAACAAATGTTGTTACAGAAATATTAGAGGATACACCCCTGAAGATGAAAAATTATAATTTATTATAATTATTTTGTTTATTGAAAATGGTAACAAAATTACTTTTTAAAACTTATGTAAAAGCTCTTTTATCCCTAGGTCCAGAAACTGCTTTTAACAAAGTAGAACAAGACTGGTCCTTTTGTGGGGTGTATCTTGTCAAACACCAGTTAAACAACCATGATATAATGCACAACATAGTAACATTGTCAGACAGCTAAAAAGGAACTGGACAGAAATTGAAATAAACATTCCCAGCCCATATTTCACTCAATCAAGTTCAGACTATCAGACTGATCCTGTAACACGCATTAGCAAATCACAGTTTTCTCAGATATATTTTTTTCTGTTTGTAATTTGTTCATGAATCACTGACATGGCATCTTTCCTTCTGAGCTGTGATTGTTACATTAAAACAGGCAATACTTTTCATATGTATGCCTAAGTCGTATCCACATTTAATTTCTATTACATTTTGTCAGTATAATAAATGTCCCTGATGTTTACAGAAAACTAATCCTGAAGATCTTCATGTATATTGGAGTCAATGGAAAGATGATTTTTGAAGGAAGGAACAGTGATTTAGCGATAGTTCTAACTGAGAAGATACCCAGTAAGGTTTTCTCAGAAGAAGAAAATAATTTAGAAGCTTTTACTCCATAGAATAAATAAAAATGTCAGACTTAGATGTCAGAATAAATTATTGGCCAAAGCAGATGCAGATCCAAACATATAACCTAGTAGGAACAGAAAAACAGGACTATTTATTTTTTAAAATATGTTTATTCACTTACTTAAGTATGCCATTTACTATAGTTCTGTTATTGCCTTCCTGCATGGTTACTAGCAGTTTTTCAAATTAATGTTATCTGTGAAATTTTCAAAGCAAATATGTTGGATAAGCCTTCAATTCCTGCTGAGCACAGACCAACTAATGTGACATTGCCTGGAGGTAAAAGCATCATTGTTCTGCATGCTTTCGGATATGGCTCTGCTTTCTTTATTTAATCCAAGGTCATTATTTTCAAACCACAGCATGTTCTCATGAAGATCAAATATTTTCCCAAGAAGGAATAATGGCAGCATGGTACACTAGAAATTAAAAAGTTAAATGTCATATAAAACATTGATCAAAGGACAGAAATGTTGTTAAAAGAGGAAATTATATTTTTATTTAAAAGATTGAGCTGTTTACACAGGGGAACAGATAATGGTGAGATACATTTTAGAACTAGGGAAAAATTATTTGTTTCTTTAGTATCAAAAAAGATTTCATTTTTCTGTTGCTGTTTGCTTTTCTTTAGTTTGCATGCCACGCCCTATTCTTCTCTCCCAGGAAAAGACATTTAAATGGTTTATGTTGAAACATCTCGATGTTGGAAGATAAGCTTGATGCTTAATATATAAATATTTGTATCAGTATTATTCTGAGGTTAAAAATTTAGGTTATGTTGTTGGATAAAATGCCAGTTCCTTAGCAAATAATTGCTGCAAAATAGAAGGCTGAAAATAAAATATAAGTACATCATGTTCCCTGTTTTATGCTAACATATTTATCCATTTCTTAACTGATCTTGAGAAAAAGAAAATGAATTTTCATTCTGAATGATGAGTACTCTTCAGAAGAGTAAAAGATTATAAGAAGGAAAGTGGGTGTTAAGTGAAGTAGGATGAAATGAGCACACGAAGACTGAAGGTAAATAAGGAGTTTTACAGGAATCTAAAAAAGGCATTGGGAGATCAAATGCAAATATTTCCTGTCCTTCTGAGACAGGGAACTGTCCTGATTTTGGCATCCTGTAATTACTATGTAATTTCAAGTACTTGCTTACACCAGTGTGTAACACATTCCAATATTTCCATTACCGATGCTGTGGTGATTTGTTAATGATTACTTAGTTCAGACCTGCAGATTCCTGCATCAGCCTTGTTGGATAAAATACAACCATAGAAATAAACAATGAATAATGGCTTATTTCTGAACTTGTGTGCTGGTTTACCTTGAGTTTTGCTGTAAACCTTGCATAGGTCACCGAGCTATGAATATCTATGTTCGACCATCTGAGAGCCTCCTGTATTACTCAATTCACCCACAAAAGTCTGAAAATCAAACCAGTGATACTGCTCTAGTTTTGAATCCTCTGTATCCATCCAGATAAGCACATCAGAGATAGTTTAGATGCATTTGGTGTGGGTTTAATGCCTATGTGCATCCTTGGTCACCTGTAACAATGCCATCTCTTCAATCTACCTTAAAATCCTTTGTGGTAATATGATCAAAGACTATGCACTGATAATATATGCACAGACTCTTAAAGCCATCTAAAGGTCACAGCTATGCCAGCAGATAAGGCCTAAGTCAAAGATTCAATACATTTTTCATACATGCATTTCTCAATGCAAACATTTCTAATAATGATCATCCCAATTAAAAGTGTATGCATCTAATTGAGGCTCCAAAAGAGCTTTTCTGTGTGAAGTGTTTTCACATGCCTTTTTTCTTCTTGTCCCAAAGCACATACGTTCAAAGAGATTTAGCAGGTGAAAGAGTGGGGGTTTGGTGGTTTTTTTAAAGAATAAAATATTAAACATAAAATATCGGCATCACAGTGGTGTAAAATGCGATTATTCCATTTTTGCTTTGCAACATTTTGCTCTTGTGAAGTAAAAATGCTAGGAAAACATTATCATATTGAATATTTTAATTTTTAATTTTTCATCTAATTATGAAGTAGAAGAGATTTTTTTTTTAATATTCCTTTGGCATTGAGTATTTTGCATAATTACATTCCTAGTAGCTTCCAAGAATCTACTCTTTTGTGGCAAATAATGGAATGCAGGAAGGTAATTTCTGTCAGATGCCTGTTCTTTTGAAATAGTGATTTTCGTCACCCTGGAATCTAATTTGAACCATTCTGAAATTACAATTATGGTGAACAGTATTAGGATTTTTTGATTCCTGACACTAATGCTGTTATCTTTATGGACTCTCTTGTCTAATCTAAAATACTTCAGTGTTAGGCATACAATTAAATATAAATATCACTGTATTTGAGTAATTACCTATTTAATTTTTTTTAAAAATGGCACCAAATCCTATTATGAACCACCAAGTGCATTATAAATTATCCTTATTTTTTCTTCCTTTTTAATAGTTATTGAAATGAGATGATGCTGGTGGGGGTTAAACTAGCAAATTCCCAGGGTTGAAGCAGTATTACTAATGTCTTGAATCATAAATGTTAAATTACTTGATATAAATTGACAAGAAAGTCGATTAATGCATTAATTACCAATACTGTGAATCTTAATTAAGTGATCTAGAATTAAATTTGTACTGTAGCAAACCACTTGCATTACAAATAAAGAACCAATGTATACATAGAGATAAGTAACTCTGAGGAGAAAAACATGGAGCTGCACATCTTCTCATTTTAAAACCAAGAGAAAATTAAACCTTTGTAGATATTCCTTCAATGAGTAAGAAATTGTACTGTGAGAAACATTAATCTGTAAATAAATTTCTATAATAAGAAAATAAGAAATTATGCAGGAATTAACAGGATAGCTGTCAGATCAAAGGTTCTGTCTGACTCTGAAAGAGGACAAATTCCACCGATTCTAACAATTTTTTTCAGACTCCAGTATTTTCAGAACTCCATGTGATTTCCATATTTTTCCTCATGAATGATCTGTATCTCTTATCTTATAGGAAAACTTAGAGTAAAATTACCATGAGCTATATATGTTCCCTTGAGCACTAGTTTCCCAGTCATACACTTACTTTATTCCTAAATTGGTAGGAAGGTATCTCAGAGGTAACTATGTTCCTAAAGTATCAATTAATCACAGAATTAATCAATTAGCATACAGAAAGAGGAGAAGGGGAATAGAGGCTTCAAATTATCAGGAGACAGAGAGTATAGGATTCATATATATCTTTATCATTAAAGTTATGAAAACAGATATTCGGCAGGTCCTTGGTTCTAAATGGCTTCTGAGGAACAGAAACCATGAATGAATGAACTGGAGAAGCAAAAAAGGAAAAGAGCATGGCAGTGAATATGCATGAAAATGCAATAGGAGAAAAAGGGAAAAGAGTTTGAGAGGTAGAGAAGCAAAAGGGGGAGGAAAAGATCCTTGTGTTAGAGAAAGGAGAAAGAGCTGTGAAGGCAAATCATACAAGAGAAACTGAAGTTGATATTAGGAAGTTCTACTAAGAATAAAATACACATCTTGTAACTAGAATAACAATAAACCACCGAAAAACTCAGTGCCAGTGAAAAACGGCATAGTTAACATACACGGATGTGGTTATGGATGAGATGCCATTCTTTTCAAGTATGATATGAAGATAGATTAGCATTTAATACGAACAAGTATGATGAAGCTCTGAATTTCTTTTAAACAATTATAAAACCTGTTACTAGCACTGGCTGGAGCACATCCTGCCTTTTGCCATGCTGTCTTACAGGCTGGCTGCTGTACTGGAGTTATCCATCCTGGCTGCCTTATGCCTGTGTGGAGACAGGACATGCCTTACATCAAACTCAGTATTGAGCTTGCATGTCATTAATTATTTTTCCTTTACCACCCTACCTTTTTTTTCCTTATGTTTTCCCTTCGTACTATAAATCCCAGGTTCATCAAAAACATTGGCTGGAACAGCACTCAGTTTAACAGGAACTGAGAATTTACTCAAGCAAATCTCTTAATTCATTTCTCTTAGCTATACCAGATTATACACTATAATAATTCTGGGACAGATTTCCAAAGGTGTTTGTGTATTTGATTTCCATTCAAATAGTTAAATCTATAGAATTTAAGTATCAAAATATTTTTCAAAATGTATTCTTTGTTCATATTTTATAAGATTCCAATTTACCTTCCCCTCTCCATACAACCGGCTGTCCCTGCCCCACAGAAAAATCTACAAAATTAAACCAAAAAACAAACAAAAAACAGTGATTCACATATGTTGAGCTCTTGAGAAGCAAGAAATCTAGGTCCAATAAAATGATCATAAAATCAAGAAAGTATTTCCTATTTCCTTCATACAAGAAGATCAATATTCATCATATGTTTGCATAAAGTCAAATGCCTTATTAATTTTTTCTTTACTCATACATGTATGTTTCTATTTAGCTTTCTTCATCTCACTCATAGGGACAAACAGTAGGAAAAAAGTGACCTTGCTCTTGCAAACACACAGTAGGGGAGGCCTTGTGTTTTCAGCTGTTTGATAGATGAAAGATGATCTAGGGTGAAAAACCTTTTAATATTTCCTTGTGGTGACAAGAATTTATTCTGGGCTCTGTGGCTTAACTCCGTCTATGAGACAGTCAGATGCCAGAGTTTCTGAACAGCCCAACTTTGACTTGACAGTATCTAGATTTACACTTCTTTTATGTAATTTTAAAGTATATTATTAAAAATGCTTAAAAACTTTGAAGTAGAAATTTTGAAACGTCAGATTTTTTTAATTACTGAACAATGCCATTCTTAGCACCATCATACTTTAGAGGCACAACAATGTTGATTTTTCTGTTATTTAATAGGACTGGGATGAAATTTTGAAATTCTGCCTGACAACAGGAAAAAAAAGGATGGAGACAAGAGAAGAGAAAAAAAAGAAAAGAAAAAATAAAAGAAACGAAAAAAGAAAAGAAAAGAAAAGAAAAGAAAAGAAAAGAAAAGAAAAGAAAAGAGAAAACAGAGGAAAGAAAATTGTTTTGTGCTTTATAATTTTCAGCCTCTACACAGGTAGCTGAAACATACAAGAAAGAATTATATCAACAGATGTTTAAAAATACAGTATTATCAGTATGTCCAGAAGTATGTGTTATTATCATGTTGAGAATATAAATATATAAATCCTCCAAACGCTTCTATGCCTTTTGAATTCCCTATTGTGTTCTTGAAGACAGTGACCCAATTTATTAGGGGTTCTTCACCTCACTTTAATTTCAGAATACTCAATTAAAATTTGTAATTATCATCTTGACTGTCATAACTTTGATAACTTTGGAACAAGGAGTACAATTCACATCAAAAGGGATGAAATGCTGAGGTTTTCTTTTTTTTTCCTCCCCCTGCCCTTTGCTGTTGTGTGGTTTGAGTTCAGCAGTGAATGATTTTGAAATTTCTCAAGCATATAAAGGCATTATAAACAATGAACAAAAGAAAGGTCATTCCTTGTGGTTTCTGCTGATTTTTATTCATACAGTAACAAAAACAATTAGAGGCCTGCTGAGAAATATAAAACTATATCAAGGGGCACACCTTGAGGCATTATGAATCTAATGAGTAAAGCAAGTAATCACCACCATTTTAGTGTTTCAGCTCTAACAGGATCTTAGTGTGTGCTTGTTAATCAAATGAATTCTGAGACAACACCTTTTTGGGTGAAAAATGTTGGGGAACTGTCATGCTGTTAAAACACCTTAATAAGCAGGGTATCACTCTAAAAAGCTCTGGCTCCTGCCGTAAGGACTGCTCCCTCTGTCTCTTCCTCTTCTGTGCCTACCCCCACTCTTTCCACCAAGTCTGTGTTTTCCATGTGTGCAGTAGCAGATATGATCAATACTTCAGGCAAAACAAAATCTAAGTGTGCATATGAGAGGGAAGACTGAAGGTTGCATCTGTTCAGTCCTATACCTAATAGTGGGGAAGCTTTACCTCACTGCCTAGCTCTGAACTAGAGCTAAGATGTGCTGCCAAAGACATCTTTTGTTTGTTTGTTTGGTGTTTTTTGCTTTGATGAATATGAAATGGAATTAAGACAAACCAGAGTTTGATGGAGGCTCTCAGGAATATGAGATATGAAGCTATCTGCTACTAATTTGCCTCCAACCAAATGCTGCCTCTTCCATTTAACAGATACCCAATCCCACTCATGATTAAAAGCTTTGCCATAGAGTTGAGACTCTTTCTAGTTTTATTGAGACATGTTAAAATTCAATTTGTATTCAGTAATGAATAAAATACCAAGGATTATAAACAAGCCATTTCAAGTCCCTTTATTCCATTTTCTGAAGCTTCTAGGCTTTGAGAAAAAAAATCACCAAAAGACAATGAATTCAAGAGAGATAAATAATGAAAAAAAATCAAATTATTTTTCATTCTGCCACTATTCAGAACTATATTTTTTTTTTTTTATGAATGAAAGAAAAGTCAGTAATCGAGATAAGAATGTACCACACATTATAAGAGTTTTGCAGCAGTTTAGGTAACCAATACTATGTGGGCAAATATGGGCTAATTTACTACTTTCTTGAATAATTTTCTTCTGACTTTTTCTATTGGATAGTCTATTTTCCTTTCATTTTTAAACATGGATATAATGTATTAAAAGGATATTTAGACTATTTTGAAATACTAATGTTGATTTTCCTGTTTTTTTATTAGTGGCTTCCCATATCGACCAAATATGCCAGTTATGTGACAGTATGAACAGTATCAAATGGTACTTAGGCAGGTGAAGAAGTGAAGCAGCAGTAGAAGTTTGAACCCGTGCTGACTAGATGACTCAGAGTCTATTCCAGTTCTCTCTATAGGAGAATGGATCCCTGTTCTTATATTTCAATGTTCATAATATAATTTTTTCTTTCATTAACTGCACATGGATGCAATCAGATACCACCTTCAATTACGTCTATGGAAGAATTTCTCTGCTCGGACAAAGTTTGCGCTTTCAAAAGTGAACCGTCAGATTGACACAAAGCATTTGACTTCTTCACTTTACGGCACCTACTTAGTGCAATTAGTTGAACTGAGTTTAGCTCACTCTGTAACATTCCCTGAGAATTAGGAATCTAAGGACAGTATTACTCAGTTCAGGACTCCCTTTTATCCCATTATCCACTGAGTCCTTCATTTATTTCCTTTCTTTCTTGAGTTATTGTGTACCCAGATTTCTCACTTTCTATGGGAAATTTCTAATTATCTCATTAAGCATTTCATGAAGTAACACAGAGAAAGGTACTCTGTGGTGTGCTGGTTTTATTTGTAGAAGATGTCTCCATCTACATTTCAAGGTTGTTCCACTTAGCATTGGGAAATTAAATAAAGCATCATGGATATGAGAAGGTTAGGAAAAAAAAGCTGTGTAATCCAGAAAGTGGGATATTCACCTGAGTATGAAGGAAACTTTATTGCTTTGATATAATAATCTTTTCACCATTATACAGTGCATACATCAAGGCCAGAAGCTGTAAATAATTGTCTGCACAATCTTTCTCATTTGGATTGAAAATACCACTCTTTGCAGATTCTGACATCTAAGGCAAAGGGAAGAGAATTATCTACAAAAAGATAAACATCAAAATAAGAAATTGAAAAGTAATGTTTCATGTATTCCAAGTGAACACACTTTTTTCTCAACTCTGGGGCTGAAAGAGGGGACCTATTTTGAAGAACATAAATGATTAGGCATATTCCAAAAATTCCCATCAGTGCCATCCCAGGAAATTAAAAAGAAAAATCCAACAGGATGTAATCATAAGGCACATATAAGTGCTTCAAAAGGAACTGCCTCCAGTGACACAGGAAGATGGTGAAGCCTGATGATCAGTGATGAGAGAGAATAGCTGGTAGCTAGAATGAGGAAAGCACAGCAAGAGAAAAGCCAGACAGAAAAAGAGAGAGAAGCTTAATGAAGGTATGAAATGTAAAGGATGAACATTTTGGCAAGTCAGAGAGATGAAGTAAAGCATCAGGGCAAAAGAAGTGAAAGTGATCAAATGGATCATTTAACAAAGAAGCCAAAGAAAAGTGAGGGATGCTGAAGGAAGCAGAGAGATTGGAGATGAAATTAGAGAGGAAAGCTGAAATGTAGTGAGATGATTGGCAGGGACAGGACATGGCAACAGCTCTAAAGAAGAGAGAAGACTTCCTGCAAGTGCTGAAAATGAAAGGAGAATTGAGGGGGTTTGCAGGAAATGATGAGGGGAGTGTCCCAGTACCAACAACCTGATCTGGTCTACAGTGGGTAGGTGAAATGAAAAGATAAAATATTCCAGGTTTCCATAAATCAGAGGATTGTATGTTAGTAAAAGTGCTGTCAATGACAGTATTTCTGTTCAATTTTATTTTATATTTTATTTTAAGGATGGAGGAAATGTCTCAGAGAAAGGGAAAGGATAACAATAGAAATGGCCATAGAAATGACAAACCAGCTCATGCCGTAGTGAAGGTTCTGAGGATAGAAAAGTGTGATGGGAATAATAGGCATGCAGGATGGCACTTGTAAAGGAATATAATGTCAGAGAGCTGGCTGAAAAACACTGGGTGAGGGAATCTGGATTTGTACTTGTTTGAAAAGGAGAACAGAAAAAACTAAGTATCTTGAGTCTGTACAAATATAAAGGTGATGGGTATAGTACTACAGTGTGAGAAGATTACATGGTATACTTATTCTGAACATAGATGTGGATAAGGTGAAAGATGTACAAAAGTGCTGTGGAATAGGTAGACATTACTGCAGCATCCATGAGCCATCAAAAGCTTTAATGGAAAACAAAAAGATGACAGTTTATTTTTTTCCATGCTTCTGAAATGGGATTATTCTGGATCTCACCCACTGTGCTCAAAGAAGCAAAAGTGACTGGTTGTCCAACAACTGAGAAGGCATGGATGTTCTCTTAAGGCATATTAAACTTGCAAAATTAGTTGCAATGTTGAATGAGGTTGCCTTAGTTGTATGTCAGATGAATGAGGTTTCTGGATTCTAAAGCTGTTCTGACTGACTTAATTGTCGAGGTTAAAAACCTTCTTGTCTATGCGATTCTTTGCACTGAAGAGGTACCAAAGCAGCAGACATCATTGGGTAGGCATTTATGTGTCCTTTAATGAAATCTAAAAGCTTTCCGTCTCAGTTTGATCTACTTCCACATATTTTACCTGTGCTCAGTATTTCAAGTGTGCCAACACTTTGCCCTGTAACTGAAAGATGGATGTTTCCACTAAAAAGTTACATTCAAATACTGGCAATACAAAGCTCATATTTTTAACTGAACAATCAGGATTACAGATTGTCATGACTTTTCAGAAAGCTGGACATGTTATTAAAAATAACCAGAACTATACGAAATTGTCCCGGATCTGATTTACTATAGCAGGTGGAGTAGATAAACTCTAGAGGTCCTTTCCAGCCAAATTGTAATTCTATAGTTCTCAGGTATTGCTGTGAAAGAACACTTTGATTTGTGTGTGCAGAATAATCAGGCAACCCTTGAGTTTATTCTTAATAAGACATGATTTTCAGAAAAGAACTCTAGTTGATACATGTTTGAAGGATATAATTCAGATTCTGGACTTCAGATTTACGTAAAGAGTCAAGTTCTCTTCTTGTACCGAAGATGCAATCATTATGTTTACCCAGCATAAAACTCCCTGTATGGCAAATCAATGTGTTGTTCTATTGAATAAGTGCTGGATTCGGGATCTAAATGTCATCTAGTTAATAACATCTTTTCCCTCCTATACAATAGCAATTTTATTTTTAAATCTTAAGTTTATAAAGTGCATGCTTGGTTATGGACACATCACAGTAGGATGGCAACACTATTTTCTGCAGACATTTCTGTCATCCATAAATAGAGGACTATTGCATCACGCTACTTATTCTTGACTGTCACTTATTCCTATAAAACAACGTCAAAAGGACAAAAGCAAACTCTGAAGGTGTTGCAGAACTGTAGTACAGGGATTGAGCTCCATCTTGTGGAATAAAGAGAAGATTACAGCAGATTCCATTTTCTCCTTCAGAGAAATGATTGTGAAAGGCATAATTTAATTAATTTCCTGTTGAAAGTTTTCCTTGTTGAAGTTCTGAAAAGATAGGGAAAAAATTATCACGACATACATCACATTAATAAGATACATTAGTGTTAAAATTGTTGAGAGATAGAGCCATGGGACGTAATGTTTTGGTGAATATTTTCTTTAATACAAGAGATGACAGAAGCATTGTCAATTGAACTGTTAATATTTTTAAATATACACATAAATATTGGATTTTAGCACTCAGGCTTTTAGGTCCTTTAATAATTCACTTTACCTACTTGCTGAAAAAAAATTAAAATGTCACCTTCCAGTTATACTGTAGATGCATTGCACAACACTTATGAAAATACATGAATGTATTCTCAGATGAGCATACAGACACTCCTATAATAAGATTTTAGTAATCTGTTCAATTAAACTTTTCTGTTGAAGAATGTTAATGTTAGTATTAATGGCAGCTGAGGGAGAAAAATAGTCATTATGTGTTTATGGCACACAGTGTTAAACATAAAAAATGTTTTTGAGACTGAAGAAGATCCTCTTTGACTTTGAAAGAAATCCCACTGAAAGGCATTCAATGCTGTATTCTAAGTGCAGAATTTTTGCATATATAATCACTCATGCATACACATATACAACAGGAAAATTTAGACTGTATATTTTGTGCAGCTGTAAAGATGAGACCATCTGACATTGGGTTTTCTTAATTGGGCTAATCCAAAAGAAAAGGTCGGGGGGGGGGGTAATTTTTTTTAAAATCAGTCCACTAATATATAGGTATCAACACTGCACAAAAGTACTTTGCCAGTGTTTATATAAAGTGTCAAGCATACAAGTTTGTATGAGTTGTAGTGACTCAAACAAAATCTCTGTCTCTTTCCAGCTAAATACGTTTCCAAACCTGGCTTTTAAAATTATGTGCCAATTGAACTTTCAGAAAATCTCTCTCTGTGATTGTAACTTTAATTTTTACTGGTTCCTTTGAGAGCATTTAGGAATTTCAGTGAAACAAATGTTCCCAAAATTCTTACCTAGGTTCCAGATTTGTTCTTGTTTATGCTACATTTCTAAAATAAGGGCTGTCTTGCAGGCCATTGGGTGTCACTTGGGCTCATCACTTTTCATAGATTCATAGAATCATTAAGATGTGAAAGACTTCCAGATAATCAAGGCCAGCCTTTGACCTCATAGCACCATAGCCACTAAAATATTATGAAGTGCCACATCCACTGTTTTTTTAAACACTTGCAGGGATGGTGACTCCACCATTTCTCTGGGAGCCTGTTTCAATGTTTTATCACTCTTTCAGTGAAGAAATTCTTCCCAATACCCAACCTAAACCTCCTTCGGTGCAACTTGATGCCATTTCCCTTTGTAGCTCCCTAAGAAAAAAGCCACCACCACCTCACTACAGCCTCCTGGCAGGTATTTGTACAGAGCAATGTCTCTCTCCCGGGAGCCTCCTTTCTCCAGATTGAATGACCCCAGCTCCCTCAGCGACTCCTCATAGGCCTATGTTCCAGAACCTTCACCAGCCTTGTTGGTTTTCTCTGCAACTCTGTGATTCTGTGCCAAAGGACATAGATGTAACTTTGCAGTGTGTGTGAGAAGAGAATAAAGTAAAATAAAACTAAAATAAAATAAAGTAAAATAAAACTAAACTAAACTAAACTAAACTAAAATAAAACAGAATCCTAAGCCAAAAACTTGTAACTTCTTTTCTCCTCCTCCCTCTTTCCTTTATCTATGTGAGATAAGTGAAGACTGGCCAGTTTTGCAATTTTTGATAGAAGTGGTATCAGTCTCAAAAGGATTGCCAGCTTTACTGAAGACATGGTGAGAGTTTGGGAAATTTTTTTTTGTCCACAAATCTGCTTTGTGTATACTCCTTAAGTGAATAAAGAATAACAAAATACTACTACTACTACTCCTCCTAATAATAATAATAACAATTATCATTAAAGGAAACAATAAAAATTTGTACTAACAAAAGTTTCCCTTCAGGAACACTATTTATTTCATTCTTGCTGTGTAAATGCAAACTCTTCTCAACATCTTTGGAACAATTTACTTTTATAACACTTCCTTATGCAAGTATTAAAATTGATGCCTTTTTTATTTTTTGCCAAATTACCTCATGATATTCTGTCTGTGCTCTTAAAACTGCAAAGTGTCTCAAAGAGATTGCCTAAGGGGTAGATGAAACATAGGAAAACTGGTACCTGCCTCCCCAATTAAGTAGAAAATCTGTTATAGAGCTGGAGAGGACTGATGTTTGCAAACAACAGGTTTTTCTAAATGCAAGGGATTTTGCAATAAGTATATATGCTAAATGATAATCAAGTTTAGATTGACTTCTATTTTTCTGTATGTCCTTTTGAATTACCAAAATATGGGTAGGGATCTAATATTGATACCCAAATGAGACTGAAAAAGACTCTCAGTTTAGAGTTAGAAAGTGTACGTTGATTCCAGTGCCGGGCAGCTGTGCGGGATAATTCCCTGATACGCAGTGAGAAGATATAAGCAGATACAGAGCCTATTTATCGACAAAAGTTATGAATATCCAAAATAAAAATGCCTATTTATAACATTAACACCTCCCATTCTCTGCTTCATATGGAAATTAGCTTAAATGTCATTAAGCATGTGTAGTATGTTCTCTGAATTTATTCGATGGTCTTTTTATTAGGGGAGTGGGCTCATAAAATGAAGCATAAGTAGTCATCCTCTGTTTGACCTTTCTGCCTTCCTGGGTTTTGACAATACAATTACTTTTGGTGACCTTCCAGTCCTTCTTTGCGTGACTTTTGGATTGGTTCTCAGATGGGGAGGAACTTGACAATCGTTTAGTTCCCTAGACCTACTTATCAATGTTTCTGTTTCTCATTCTAAGCACAGCTGAACAAACATAAAAGTGACAGGTAATCAGTTATTTAGTAATCAGTTACTCGCGTCTTGATAACTCATTTCAGGTCCAGCTCTTCTTAACTAACTATTAACCTTTAATTGATTCTAGCCAAGCCTAAACTCACTTCTATTTTAACTAAATTCAGCGCAGCTAACCTTCTAACTAAATCTTTCTTTTTTTTTTTAAATTCTGTGTTTCACTTTATTAGACAAGTTTTGCCAAAATTTTTACAAAATTTTATGATCGTTTTCTACATTCTTTAATCTTTTTCCCAGATCATGTGAATAATAATATCTCTCTGAGATTTTTTCCACCTTTCTTTTTTTTCTTGGAGATAATTGTCCTTTAAAAACCCAGAGTAATTCTAGATGAATTGTGATGGAATATTTCTATTTCTGAACAATTTTATTATGGTATTCAATTTCTCAGTTGCTGCTCTTCGGTGCAGTGCCAATACAATACAATTAGATATAGTTCAGTTGATCAATGTCTAAATTAATTTTTTATTTATCTAGATGTCTTGACAAAAGGTCAGTGCATGAATTAAGTATTATAAGTAGAAATTACAGAAAATTAGAGGAAAATCTTCCTCCCAAGCCCCATAGTACAAGGAGTTTATGATCAGTGGGATTAATGAAGTGCCTCAAATAACCTGGAGAATCTCTGAGGTGTCATGTTTGTGATTCAGGAAGCTCTAAGGTTGCAGGTAGAAAAAACATTTTTCTCTACTCAGAGAAAAAGGAATTTCCGTGAACTTCTGCCTTCCTCTTAAGCACAGGCTGTGGTCTGTTTTTTAAGAACATTCAACTGTTTATTCCTATTTGATACTCTATAAGCTTAAATTCTTAGCATTATTCTTGCTTTTCTCATGTTGTACATTCTAGCAGGAATACAGAAAGTGACCTTGTGAACCTGTTACAGAGTTAATTTTTCTTACAGTAGCTCGGGGGCATGGCTGTGAGCATGTCTAAGAGGTGATTCTATACAACTAAGGGCAGGGGTAAGGGACATGTCAAAAAAATAGAAATATATGGATATAATGGCTGTGTGAGAAGACAGGAATAGGGACAGGAATAAGAAAGTGGATGGACCAGACCTCAGGTTTGTGCCATAGTTTTATTTATTATTATCCTGAAGTCTTTGGACCACATAGTTTAATATCTTTTGAAGCTTTATCAAAAAGTAATGTTTTAGGTGCTAAATTCAATGATTCTCCTTACATTCAAATGCATACCGAGATGTGTGTGAGAGAGGAAGACAGTCCTCCTTATCTGTAGTGACATGTATAGGAATCAATGCTTTTTCCTTAAATTTATCTTGAATGAGAAGGAAAGCAGACTCTCTAGAATGTAGGATTGATGAATCTGAAATGATAGGCAAGTGCTTAGAGCAGAAAGTGATGAAATATACTCTCTGCAGCATCCATTTGATTCTAGATGTGCTGCCTAAACTTAAGCTGTAGGTGCCTGACAAATGTGCCATGGCTGACACAAGTCCAGTACACAGTTACGTGATCAGATTCTCTTGAGGGCTCTTTTGCAAGCTTAGTTTGCTTGAAATGAAGCAGGTGAGTTAATCCTTTCCATCCCAGAGCTCTCTGCCAGCAAGGTAGCTAATAAAGACTTCAGGCCTTATCAGTCTCAAGTAGGATTATCTCTTCCACTTAAATTAAGAGTGTCTTAGCCCTTTTTTAAGCAAATGGTTTCACAAGTCAAGCAGCATATGATTATCTCTAATGTCTAAAATAATCTACATTCCTGAGAGATTCCCTTTCTGGCCTCCTCCCTCCCCCCCCACCAAAGACCTTGAGCTGGAAATTACCTCTAGAACAAAACAGGGTAGTGCAGGTTCACATTCTGAAGGAGCACAGTATCTTCATCAGCTTGAAGCAGGGAAAGTTCCAGTCTGAAATCAGAGCTTGCCCTGGAAAAGCTATGTAAAATGTGTCCCAAGCAGCCAATTCTCTTAAAATGGATTTGTATTATTGTTTAGTTGTTAAAAAAAGAAAAAAGAAAGAAAAGAATAAAAGTGCTATCCTACAGACAGCAGTTGAATTACATTGAATATTACTTGCTGAACCAGATAGCTTGGCAGAGACAAGTATCATTTCATCCCTATACATGACAATCATCTGACACAGACTCCAGGGAAGGATGAAAAATACTTTGTTAAAAAAAAAACTATTTGGGGGCATTAAAGCTGCTCAGAATTGAGACACTCATTAAGTACCTCACTTCACCTAAAACAACTATTCCTCTAGTTCAATATCAACTTTTAGAAAATATTTCATATGAAAATTTCTAGGAACAGATTGTGCATTCAATACTGTATGGTGTATGATATGTGCTGGGTGTGATTTCCAGAGGTATTTTGGTTGTAATGAACTTAAAGTCAGTATGGATTTTACGTAAGCAAGAAAGAATTGGACATTATACGATATTCTAATGTATCAAGTCTGTAATGCAATTAATATGTACTGTAATAAAGATACAGATTGATTTTTCATCACTCCAAGTAAAAGCACCTTCTGGATTAAAAACCTGTTCTGAAATATGTAACAGATGGTGATAGGATGAAATTCACCACAAAAACAACATTATTTTCTCTATAATTAGTTGTATAAATGAGTCATATTCTGTTTTGAATAAATACACCAGCAGTTGTAACTCTGTATATATCCTAGTTTTACATTCATTTTATACTGGCATTATGGGAACCTGAAATTTCCTGATAATTTTATTTAGAATAACTAAGAAGTCAAAAGCATTTAAAAAAAAAAAGAAATTCAGTCAACTAAATGTTTTTCTAAAGGAAATAACTTTTTTTTTTTTTTTTTGTATAAGCTATTAATTTTTCTTAATCAAAACTATTCATTTTGTGGACTAACTCTAGTTTCAATCTTCATTGTGTCAGCCTTTATTATTATTATTATTATTAAGTCTACATTAATGAAACACACTGAAATATAATTAGAATGAACGGAAAATAAAATACAAATATCAAGAATTTTTAAAAGGGATGTTTTAACATAATAGAATGTGTACAAATGCATGTATGGACAGAAACAAATATACATAAATGTACGTATATATGCAAAACCACACATGCACAAATGTGACATAGACTTTAAAACTTTTAAAAATGTAGATATTTAAAAATATTTATAGTTGTATTCCTGTTTGACAGAATTGTGGAAATTGCTTCCCTGTAAATTTCAATATACAATGGTGCTGATATATAATCTATTTAATGACTGTTTTCATAAACTCATGGAAAGATTCAGTTTGGGTGGGAGGTCTTGAGGTCACCCTGTTGCAGATCTGGTTCAAAGCAGGAGCAGGTTGACCAGGGCTGTGTCTAACCAAGTATTGAAAATCCCTGAGGACAGACACTCCACAGTCTCAGTGCATCCTGCCAGTGCTTAACAATCTCCAACAGAGTTAAAGACAATTAACTGAAAACAGATTGATATAAAGGTCTTAGGAACTCCGAGAGTTTCCACCATGGGGGGGGGGTTGTTTGTTTGTTTTTTACATAATTGGAAAAATTGAAAAACACATTCATCTTGAAATTAAGGGGAATTGCTGAGAAATTACCCCTGCAAACAAAATCAATTCTCATTTGGAATTGTGATGCAAATTATTATAACATGCTGGGATCATCATCACAAACTGAAATGAATACAGAAACTGTTATTAAAAACTAAAAATGCTAAACTGATTATAGCTCAGCAGCAATGTAGTGCACCTTCGTAATCAGTATTGAAGGATAAAAAAACTAAAGAATGACTAAAATAAGTTGGAAGCCAAATACTATCCTCATTATCACATTATTTTTTTAATTAGATGATTTATGTTTTAGCCATTAACTACTCATTGCAGAAAATTGGATACACAGATGTTCTTCCTAATGTGCAGTGTGAAAACAAAAATCATTCGTTTATTTAGTTGATAAATTGTTATAGTTTGTTTTTACATATCCACAATATAACCTAATTAAAGAAACAGCTGGTCTTTATTTTTGTTAACAAGTTCTCAGAAATTCTTCACAGGTGGGGATTGTATCCATGTGTTTGGAAGAAGCACCTGGCAGACTGACTAATAAATGTCTTGTGTGATTTTTCCAATGATACTATTTAAATAATTCTAAGACATCCTTTAGTACAAGTAATGATGAAGTTGCAATTGTTAAGGAAAAGAAAATTTCTCATAACTACATCTCAGAGCCTACCTAGCCCTGGAAAAGACTCAGATGTTTAAAGGGACATTCTTGTTCCTCTAAAGAGCAATACTTGAATATTTATTTTGTCTGATCAACAGATTTCTTCAGGGACATCTAGTAGCCAAGATACCACAAAATGGTAGTGATAGAACAGACAACATCTAACAGAACCCAGTAATTTGGAAACTAGGCTGTCACCATGGTTGTGATAAAGTAGGTAAAGGCGCAGTCTTTTCCCAGAGTTGAAGCTAGTAATCTTTTCTGGTTAAGAAAATGTTTCAATCACATTCAGCTCAACCGTGTTTTCTACCCAGATTATTTGGTTAAGCACTGAGCAAGTATATGACTACAGTGGCCCAGAGTCCAGCGGTTACAACACATGACAACACATGACTAGCCTAAGTGAAAAGCTCTAGAAAGGGTTTAAGAACTCTAAATCCTAATCTAAAAGAGTTTGCATAAGACAAGTTTAAAGCTATGGTTGATAAAACAAAACAACTTGTTTAAATCCTAGTTTTCCATACTCTCTCACTACTTACCACTTATGTTAAGCCACTTCTATTTGACCTCAACTTCTAGTCTGTTTTAAAATACATCTCAAATTCCACATTCCAAGAATCTTAGAAACATTTTTCTTCTGTTAAGATCTGTGGTGGCAGACAACCTCAGTGTTCTTCTAACTAAACATTACAAGGGATTGTATCTAGTAGTGTACAGGACAGAACATCTCAAAAAGAGACCTAGACTGCGTATCTTAAAACTGACATAAACCAGTCAGAAAATTAATGCAAAACTCTTTGAGTGGGTTTAAAGATTTAAATTATCATGATAATTTATCTTTTACATAGTTCTTTTTTTAGTCATCTGATAGTTAAATATTTACCAAATAGAAAGACTCAGTCCTAATGGTCTCAAAATTCAGAATTTTTTCATTGCCCCGGTAGAAATCTTTGGCAATACTATCTAGGCTGCTCCAGGTACTATTGTTCTCTTTTGATTTGGATGCATAATCATGATGCAGTACAATATAAGAATCAGAACAGGTGGAAGAAAGAAAAAAAGAGGACATCTTCATAGCTTACTTTTTAGCATATTCATCAAGTAAAGGAAATACTTGTGTTCTGAGAAGTGTTTCTGGACTGTGTTGATCATGTATATCCTATTTTATGGAACAAAGGAAATCTTTATTTTCCTCATCACCTGTTCCTTTATAACAGGAGGTTCTAAGCCTAATGGTTCCCTCTAGGTGACTGAACAGAGAATTTCTCTTCCCACTGGAATGACAAATTCTATCCTCTTCCTTGGTTCCTAGTTCAACTTGGTTTGTTTTTTCTCTTTTTCCCACAAATTCTCTGTGCAGTTATCATAGTTTATTTGCCAGATATGAAATCCATTCAAGGGTTTTCAAGGGTATAAGGGACCATTAGACTGCTGTACTTGACCAAAGGGATGTGGCTTTTAGAAGCAGTAATTTGAGGACCATCTCCCCCTCCATCCTTCCTAGGATAAGTATTTATGGGTTTAAGACCAACTCCAAGGAACAAGGTCAAATACATAAAAGACTGCAAGGAGACGGAGGGAAGCAGCCTTGTGTCATTAGATAATGATTAGCTGCTTGTCTCTTGGAAAGGTAAGAAATCTCTTTTCCTAAAATTTTTTCTCCATCCAAAACTGTCCAGGTGGAATTGGGTGTCTGTACTGCCCACAGCACAATGGGATTGAGATGTTTTTTCAGTCCTGTATGGATTTCACTAAAAAAAATTAATAACAGCATTATCCATTTCAGAGAACATGAAAATTAAGTAAAGTTTTACTGCCACTGAGGAGTAATCTCAGAGATTTAGATAAACTGTCCTTCTAATAACACTCATTGTTATGTCTTAAAAATTTCTAAATTAAATGCTAATGAACATTTAAAATATCAGTGCTCTTCATTGCACTCTCTGTCAGTGAAACTGCTTTGAGATTACTTATTGGCATTTTTCTGCAAAGCACATTCTAATAATTTCATTTGTGTTGGATTTTAATCTATCATGTTGGATGTACCATTGCTATTGAAGTTGATTGTGGAGTAGCATACTCTATTGATGGACTACCACTATCTTTCAAACTTCAAGGTCTGTATTTCTGTCAAACATTTGAAATGGTAGGCACTTATGATTTTCTTTTTGTTTTTCTGGGTTTTGTCCTGAAACATAAATCAACTAAAAAGGAAGGCTTGACTTTTAAACAAGTAAACCTAGCACAGCATTATGCAGTTGTTGAATCCAATTTGCAAAACCTTGCTTCAACGGCTTGACAAACTTGATATGAAATTAAACTACTGCCCAAGTGGAATGGAAACTCCATTCAAGTCTGTGGATATTTCAGCAGTAACTTAAGTTGGTGTTGGGGTTTCTAACACGTCTTGCTGCTGATTTCTTATAGAGAATGGTAAGGAGGTTAAGCAATGCTGTAGTTTGGGGACTTAAAGGATGCTCTCAAGGGACTCTGTGGGTTTATGCCCTCAATAAAACATACCATCTAGCCAGAGGAGTAGGTACAAGCTTTGGTTCATTTACATATCCTATTCTGAAATATATGATGGTATGTGTGGGAAATAGTCCTATGAAACTATATTATTCTTCACTTCAGATTTTCAAATTATAAGCAATTTTTCCTAGTTAAAATGCAATTTCCAGCTAATTGAAAGAGATGGAAATTGGTATTACCCTATGAATTGCCGTTCATCTCTTCATCATGCTTGTTAAAGTATGACATAAAACTGAAAAGAATCTGGGCAAACTGGCCTCATCTCCTGTTATTCTCTTATAGCTTTCACAAAATTGTTTGTATGTGTCTTTAAACACATGCAAACACATACAAAAATCTATTTTTCCTTCACTACTCCCTCTGTTCCATAGTCTGACTCTTCTAATAGTTAGCAATCTCCTAATTTCCAGTCTAAATTTATTTATTGCCAATTGCCAACATTGTCCTTTAGTCTAAAAAGTTCTTTCTCCTCCTGGGCATTTTACTACCCTGCACATTCCTGGAGTATTTACAGAGAGCAATCATGTCTGCTCCCATTATTTGTTTGAGTATTTGCTTTTTAAAATGTGCTGTAAATTACACAGTGTTGCTGTTGCTCCCTGATTAGATTGCTGAACCCCTTAAAGCAGGAGGAGGGCTCTTTAAACCAGTAAAAATATTTGCATCAATACTTGGGGAATGGTCCTGTAGGCAAATATCTACTTGTATGGAGCTCATTGACCCTGAATGCAATGCTACGCATGGATTTTAACCTTAGCAGCAGCTTCTTCATACCTAAAGAATGACACCTGCCATGTTTCAAAAATACCAGCATTGGAAAGTTTTTGCAGCAGCCAACCTTCCTCAGCAGCTACCTCTGCTGACACAGAAGTAGGGCAGGGAGGGAGAAGGAAAGAAAGATAAAGGATACTATTTAGCTGGTGTTAAAAACTATTAATTACCATGATCTGCTTCAGTGCATTTTAGTAGCTTTTGATCGTTTTAACTCTTTTCTGAGAGAGCGCTTTCCCACCACAAACCTGCAGTTCATTGCTCTCTGTACAAAGAGACACCTGTTTGATCTATGTCTAATGAAATCTTACCTAAATGTTTAAAGCAAACTATTGATTGAACAATTATACTTCATTTATACTGAAGTGTTATCTGTTCCTCCATTCAATCCTCTGTTTCTTTATCTGACATTCTATAGACTCTCGTTATAACTCTACTTATAAGAACTGACACATTTAGACTGTAAATCAATTTTCCATTTTCATTGTATTGGAAAATTGCTCTTCAATAGGATTTCCTCCCTCAAAGGACAGGTTCAGTGTAGCACTTACATTTAATTGACCCACCAGGTTTTCTACTGAAGTCCTTGCCAAAGTTGCCCAGGTGAAATAATCTGCAGTATTCTTATTGCTGAAAAAGCTATTTTAGTCTAAAATTAATGTTGAACTTTCTCACCTTTAAAATAAATGTGTAGTAGGCTGGTTGTGTGATACTGAAATAATTTTCTGCTTCAAGACCATTTTGAACTTATACATCCTAGGTGATATTTTTTCTTTGAGCTCTTTGAAATGACTGGGAGTATCCACCTCCCTACAATTTAGGGGCATTTATATAGATAATTAATTAATTAATTAAAGTATGTCCATTAATATGTTAAGAGCACTACCTGGAAGAATTTGCAATCTCATTAAACTCTTGAAAGAACACTGAGCTATTTTCGGAATCTAAAAAATTCATAACAATATCCAGGATGTCTCATGGAAAAATTCTTCATTCCTTATAACACTATTCTAAGCCTTTCAAGATAAAAATGCCCCAAGACTTACTTCTCAGAGTTATGGAAGGGAAAACATGAAAGGAACACTTTAATAATATTTTAGGTACCTGAAATCCATTACTACACAAAGATCTTTACTAAATCAAGAATACTGTGATGCCTTTCTGAACAATGGGTCTTTTTACAATCATCTGGTCAGCCTGGTTGGTGTGCACAGCCCTGGAATGCTGTCTTCAACAAAGACATAAAGGAGCACCAGAATCCACTTACGCTGTTTTCAGTACATAACTAAGCTTACCAACTTTCTTTTATTGTTTGTTATGTGAAAAAAACAAACTAAACCCTATCAACATTTTAGATAATTTTAATTCTTGAACATTTTCTGAATATAGATATAAAAATATATACCTTTCATTTGTTTCCTAAGTACAACATTGTCATATGAAGGAAGGAGATGTTTTACTAGAAATTATTTGTGGATTTTTACTACTTTTTGAGATCATGATGTTCTTTGCAACTGTTATCCTTACTTGGATCAGTGTTATTTACCGTCTTTGGAACAGCAGTGCTTTAATTAGGACATCACAAGGCTTCTTCATTTCCAATGAGAATAAGTCTGACTTTCTGGTTAGTTGTTCATGAGTTGAATCTTAGAAGCTTGGCATCTGTTTGACTGTGCTTCATTCCATTAATGATGGCATGAAAGTATGAATAAATATTAACATGGTTGGATCTAAGAATTTTATCTTCAGATCATTAATTTCAAAGTCCTATAAACGGTTTGTAGTCACTACTGAGATTTTAAAATATAATATCTTTATAGTCTCTGCAAAGGTATACAGAGTGAGAGTTCTCAGGTGGTCTTAAGTGAATAGAAATGGAAGAATTAAATAAATACAGTCAAGTCTCTGTGGAAGTATGAATGCAGCATGTCTCAAATAAATTTTAATACTTGAAAACTTATGAACTTAAAAAAATATTAAACGTTTGTGAATGACATACTTTTTATGCCTGTTGGAAAGTAGTACTTAGGAGTTTTTATGAGATTCATTTGGATTGCAACAAAACTGCAGTCATAACCTTGAAATTAAATTTATTTTCTCTGGGATTTTCTAATAAAAAGTAATGGTTTCCATTTGTTAGTACTGGTTCCCTGAAATAAACACTTGAGTTCAGTACAATATTTAGGTTTCTTAAATCTCAAAATTGGAACCTTAATGTGGTATTGTCCCTTTAGATTGCAGGATGCCTCTGCTAGTAAAGATTTCAAAATGAAGAATACATGTGAAGATGTCTGATGCTTAAAAAAGGAGAAAAAAATTCTACATAAAATAAGTTAAACCATACAGAAGAGAAAAAAAAAAATGAACATGTTTTTGTTTCATCATTGTTGGTATCTGATGTTTCTTTCTTGTGTTTTTTCCTATTAATTTTTTTTGGAGTAAAATTCTGAAAACAAGCAAACAAAAAAAAAAGAGGAAATTGTGTTTACTTTTTTTATCTTTTGGGAAACTGCATTCATTGCCACATTTCTGCTAAATAGTGACTATCTAAATAAAAACACTTGAGAATTCCTTCATTTAAAATTGTGATGATACATGCACACTGCAGGTTTTGTAAGAGTGTTTCACAGATCAATATAAATTTTCACAAAAATATTTCATCCCAAATAAAGTCTGATATCACAACCACAAAAGATACATTTCCAGATTTGATTAAAAAATTGATAGACGTGACTAATACTCACTAGATCACTTTTGAAAACTGATACTTTTAAAAACCATTAAATCTCAAACATTATAGGCTAGTCAGAGAAAGACTAGTTGAATTTCAAGATATCACTGCCAGGAGTCCCAGAAGACAGAATAACTTGGACTCATTTGCACTTACATAGATATACTTGTGAATTGGGAACATTTCAACTACGAGTGCTGAAATAGAGAATCTCTGTTCTCCTGCATGTACATAGTAGAGTAGTTGTACTGTAGATGAAGCAAAACAAGCTGCCTGTTGTGATGAAAAAAAGCAGCAAGACGTTAGATTACAATTTCTGAAATTTCTGAAAATTTTGTTAAGAAGTTTATTAAAAACAAGTTTATGAAACTGTAACAGTGAGTTAACTGTTATAAATGGTAATTTCATGCTGTAGTGAATTTAAAGAGTTAATTTCAGAAGGGATTACCCCTGTGTCATGCATGCCTATTAATAGTCACTGCCTTCTGAAATGAGAAGGAATTTTAAAACAGATGTGAAATAGAATTTGTTTGGGTACAAGTAGCAAAAAAATCCTTCCTCAACTATTTTGCCAGTTGAACCCCAGCTCGCTTTCACAGACACGTATTTATGCTAAGAGAGGTCTTAGGAATAAGGTAAAAACCTTCACCACCACCAAAGAAGCTATCGGCGGACTAGAGGTTACAGCTACACGGTTTTTCCTAAATTCTTTCGTAAATTCTAAATCTTATCAGCTGAAACCCTGTTCCGCATTATTTCTTCTAGCTTCCATGAAGCAGGCAAATTGTTCTTTCTGTACATCAGTAATATACAATGCCAGGTTTAAATAAAACCAAGCAAAAACAACTAAACCAAAAAAAAAAAAAAAAAAGGAAAATTTGTTCACACACAGCCTTAGAACCCGCTGCAGAAGATGGCAAAAAGCTAACACTGCTTAAGGAATAGATGGTACCTCTATGGTTCTAAAAGGAAACTACACTGAGGCATTGAGGTCATGTAACCTCTTGAACTGGAACTATTTGGGTGACGATAGAATGCTGGGGAATAGTGTTATTACCCTGTTCATATTGTTTTCTCAGCATCTGTTTGTATACGGCTTCAGGAACAGAACACTGAATTTGAATTTCACCCTGATATGGTGTGTTCTTTCTTCAGTTCAACAGAATCTTCTTTTTCTGCCTTCTGTTCTTTATGCTGTTCTACTGATTAAAGGTGAGGAATGAGGAAAAAGAAGAAAAAAAAGAGTTGAAAAACATGAGTGCAAGATAGATGAGAAGCATTAAAAATGAGGCAGATAACTCTGAGTGAATAGGGGCAAGGATTAAGAAGAAGTGGTGGTAAAAATGGTTAAGAAGACTGCTAGTCACAGATATAAATATTTCTAAATTCTTAGACATAAGGATGGACTGTTGCTTATTCCATCCTTCTAACAGTCTCCTACCCACTAGATTATAGATATCTAACACTTTCCTTCATTTTTACAGGGGGTATGACTGTACCAAGACATCAGTTACACGGGTATGGCTTGTCATCTGCTTTTATAGTGTTGATATTTCAATAATTTCTTTTTCTGTATTTGATGAGGGCTATCATTTTATATGTTGAATAGACTGGGATAACTGGACACTCCTAATTTTCTGACACTTTTCTTACGCCCCTGAACTCAAAGGAGGACAAATAATTCCACCTTCTATGAAAAACGGAGGAAAAATATTTTAACTCCTCTGTTTGCAGATGGTAGCCTTCACCTCGAGATAATATTCAGTGCTACTACTTGTTTAAGAACTGACATCTATTCTCAGTCTTGTGTACCCATTACACTCTTAAATCTGAAAAAACCTGAAAGTTCTCTCTGTATTGTTTAAATTTATTCTCAAAAAAAAAAGAAACAAAAACTACCACCTGTGACACTTATCATGCTGCCAGCTGTAGCTCATTGTGTGAAGAAGAAGAAGGTAAATTACAGAGATGTTAAATGGAGATTACATTAATGAGAGACGGAATGTCATAGGGTGAAGCCTATAAAAAAGCATCATTTAAATAAGACCTTGGCTATATCTGCTCAGCTCTATCACATTAAATTATCGGACTGGGATCACTAACAAAGCACAGATGATTATTACGGAGAAGGCTTACCCTAAAGAGGTGGACTATGTCCACCTTCCTTTAATGGTTTAGGAAAGAAAAATGCATAGATAAACAGCTAACAGCTTTTCGTCCTTGTAATGCATCTAGGGCAGAGCCCCAGAAGATAATAGCAGTTTAGTTATCAAAAGGCAACTGACGCAGTGTAGAGGACTTTGTATTTCTGACTGTTACAACTGGACAGATGGGATTGGAAGAGAGTGTCTTGTTAAAGCAGGGCAATGCTGTTCTGAGCTGACTTCCCGCTCCATCTTGAGACTCAGCCCTCTGCCTGGTCTCACTCCTTGGATGTGGCTGTGCAAATGGACTCTGTCTCCTGAAGAGAACTCAGACAACCAGCTGTGATGGTCAGCAACCCAAGTTTAGCACGCAACTTTGCAGACCCGGTGAGAACCCATAAGCCCTTTGTTCTGCTGTTTGCAGGTTTTCCCCTGATTGGTTAATGTTTTCCCCTCCCTCTTTTATGTATGAAGTTATGTATATTCATGTCCCTTGTTTAATATGTATCAGTTGTAGAAAGTTCTTTGTCCCTCAATGCCCCATTGGATCCTTCCCTAAGTCCCTCCTATGTGTTGTTCGCATTGGTTCCCTTGCTGTCAACCCCGCCTACTTGTCCCTAGCCCATTGGCTGTGATCCCTCTCCCCGCTTATTTTGTACCCAGTATAAAATCCCTGGAGCCTGTCAAAAATTCAGCTCTTAGTCCCTGTTTTTTCACTGGAATGAACCTGCATGGAACGCATACGGAGAGTCCCCCCTCTTTCTTCTTCACCTTCGTGCCTTCATTCCAGCAACAGAAGGAAAGCTCCCTTGGGTGAGGAGCTCTACCCCTTCTTTGCCGCCTTGCAGAGGGGTTGTAGCTTTGACCTCTGGGCTTCCTTCTGTCTGCATGTGAGGGGTAAACCCCCTTCAGCTTCCTCTAAGCTGCAAAAACACCTCACCTGGAGGAGGGCAAAAAGAGCTGGCTGTACATGCATGAACAAGTCAGCATAAAAAATGCAGTTTACATAAGAGGTGTGCACCAAGTTAACTACAAAGTGAAATGGACTGGGCCTCTTCTCTTTCATTCTCCTCTTTGATGGTCTCGCAGCCTCAGCTCCAGACCATTCATGTCGCAGGACCAACGTGGGATTCAAGGACTAGTGATAGTCTTTGTTCTCTCTTTCCCTCTTCTGTCTTTTTCTCTCCTCCCTTGTTTACTTGGGCAAAGCACAGCCATAATATTCTACCCTGTGTTTTGTACTGAAGTCTGTTGTGGGAGTGGGGAGAACGTGGAAGTGCGCTGTGGCTTGTTAGCCAGCGCCTTTGGGAGTTTTTTGTAGGAGTTGAGAACTTACAGAAGTGTACTGTAAAAAATTAAGGGCTTTTCAGCCACCATTCTTGTGGAAGCATATTGTAAGAATTTAAGGGATTGTTAGCTAATACCTCTTAAATATAAAAAATAGACTGGTTGCCAGAATTAAGGTGACTGTACAATAAAATATAAGAGCTCCCTGACACAAGTCTGGTGTCTCTGTTCAGCCTGATGAGAATTCATAACATACATCACACTCCTACCAATGGGTTGTGACACTTAGGACATGAGAAAGTCAAGAGATTGGGCTTGGGTTATGTCTCTGGTGGCTTAAGCAGAATTTTTAGGATAGAGAGCAATAAATAATGAAGACAGCAGCTTGTCCTGGGGAAAGAACACCCACAGATGTGTTCATCAGTGCCAAAGGCTAAACTCACTTCGCTGTCCAGGGCTTGGACATCTCAGACAGGTGGAATATATGTCCTGTTCCCTTGAGACCATGATGCTGATCACAGCTGGACTAGAAAACTTGTCTGATGTGGGCAGCCTATGCAGACTTATGTGTGTGCAAATATGAGATAGAATAAGAATTGCTATCTAACTCTTGTACTCATCCTACGAGTAAATAAATTTTAGATCTTGTTTTACTGGGTTCCATCACACTTAACTTGCCCTCTGAGAACAAAACCCTTGGCAGCAGAATGACATCTTATTTACTTACTTCTGATCAGTTATTGTATAACTTTGAAATACATGCACAAGTCCTTAGTGCTTCTCTTTTATGTTCTGTGTTTGGGCCTTACAAAAATTGATCAGTTACACAGGGAAAATGCAACCCACATGAAATGTCTCTGGGCAGGAAGAAGGTCAGCTGATTTCCAGTGTGGTAAGAGTAATTAGTAGGGAACAATGGAAAGTAAAGTGTACAAGTTGGAATAGTTGTGGGTGGCAGAAGAGGGCTGTGAGGAGACAGACGTATTTTAAATAACGTGTAGTGTCTTCTAAAATTGGTGTGGAGGCAAGAAGGCAACTCTAATTCCTGCTACTAGGGAAGAAAACGAGGGGTAGGAGATGACAGATAACTTCAGAGAGGTTTCTTCTGCTGCTAATTAAAAATTTAAGGGCAATATTAACAAAGATGTAATTCTCTCCCATTATCTGCTTTTGCACCTTCTCATGCTCTGCAGATAGTGATGGTCATTCAAGCATGAGAAGGAACTCATTTCCTGAGGAAGTACTGCAGCCGCTTAAGACACCTCTTCCTAGTGGTGTCTCTTGTACAGTTTTCTTGGGATCCTCATTAAAGTTATCCTACTAAATAAGTGACTTTGGTTTTAAAAACTTGTGTTCCTCTCCTGACACTGTCTCCACTTCATGGGAATCTGCACAGATGTAGGTGCCTTAATTGCAAATGATCTGGATTCTATAAAAATAATAAGCTGTAATACTGACTGTTCATAAATTAAAGACATTCAAGATAAAAAAAACCCAAAACCAACTGAGTGACACAAATGAAATTGGTAAACTGTTATTAGTAACACCGGGATTTGAGAGAAAAAATTGCCATTTTTGACATACATTAAATCCTGAGTAAAAGAGTTGAAAGACAGCAACTCAGCAATTCTGATGATGTGTCTATACTGTGGAACTACAGACATCTACAACTTCATGACCTCTTTGGCCTTCAGTGACTCTCATCAGGTGCCTGCACTAAAAGCAGTGAGTGTACTCATGTTGAACTTTGTGGCATGCTAGTCTAAGCTATCTATTATGGCAGTTAGTTCATGAATAAACTATGTGTTCATATAAACTGTGTATAAGTACTGCTTATGGTATTTGAGTGAAATTAAGGTTGTCCAAATGAAAGTGTTTTAAGAGAGGAGTACACCCACCAGCCCTCTAAAATAGTTCCCTTTCACATACAAGGGAGCAGCCTGGGAACTATGCAATTTTCTCCTTCCCATCCAGCCCTAAGGTTGCTGGCTATCATATTAGAAAACACAAATTTAACAGCAGAGTTTAATGTAGCTTGGAAATACTATTATGGGAAATGGCTAAAACTTGGGAAAAACCAAGAAAATGCAGCTCAGATTAATACTTTTCTTACATTTAAGAGAGTTTCATTATCCAATCATGTTAACCTGCAGTACTTCAAACCTCAGACTTTAATTTCTTTTGAACTTCAACCATCTTCCTAGATTTTTTTAAATACCATTGCTAAGGCTTATTACAAATGAAAGAAATATTTCCTTGTGCTTTCTTCAGACGTTATTCAGAAATCCAAATAGTGGTTTCAGCATTATGTATTAATATTAACTTTTTGATCACCTCTGAAATTACAGCATGACATTTATTCTAATTCTTTTTGTGCCACTGTTGAGATCCTCATAGAAAAAAAAAATATTGTTATTGCTGATGTAAATTAAAAAAGAGCAGTATTTATGTTCAGAAGATTATATCAGATTAAAAGGTTTTTCCTGTATGCAAAATAAAGGGTGATTTGTATAACCCCATTTTCTCAAAACACAGAAATATTAACCTATGAATTTTTAATTAAACTTTACTTACACCGCTCTTCTCAGGAAGCCCTAACTCTTCCAAGTCATTGAGAACAGGGTTTCTTTTAAACAGTTTTGTTTGTTTGTTTTTTTTTAAGTAAAGCAGTCTGAATATAATGATAATACAGCAGTTTTGCTCTTCTAAAGGGTTTTTTCATTTCAGGCTTTCAAAGCGGCTTAGAAGTACTAAGGAAAAGACTTTTTAAAGGAAGCTGTGTTAACTTACTGATGCTCTTGTTAAACTCTGGAAAATTCTCACTAACTTCAGTCAGAGTAAAACCAGGCCAGTGCTGAGTGTCTTGGGATACGCTTCCTCCACACTATCCACACCCTCAAGTTATTTTACATAACTGATGATTTTAGGAAATGAATATACATTATTCATACTTCACACTGAAGCAAGAGCCATGATTCATTTAATCAAACAGCAAAGAGCTATGGAGACCTTATTCAGAGGTCTGGGCTTGAATTTCAGAATATCTGGGCTTTTTTTTTGGTAAAGATTAGGTAAAGAGTAAAGCTGTGCAGAAATTTGCTCCATGGGAAGGAAATAATTTTAAATTATTGCTCCTTAATAGAGAAAAAAGCTTATAAAAAAATTCAAAACAGGAATTTTGGAAGTTTTGAAAATTTCCATTCATGGTTTTTCCATTTATGACTAGTTAGCCATTTGCCCATAGGCTTCTGCAGAGACCGGAAACAAGTAATTTTCCTCTTTACCCAGCAGCTGCTGACAGAAATTACCACAATTCCTCCCACTGGCTCAGGTCTGTTCAGTACAGGTAAAGAGTAGTGCTATAAGCAACATTTCTGTGTCACCTTCTTTCACTCTCTCACAGGGACATACACATTTATGCACCTTGCATGGGGTGTTGCAGAGTCCTGATGTGGAATATAATCCTGCAGCCCTTATCAAGGACAGAAGAGCAGGTCCCACCAGAGCTGCCACAGGATGACTATCCAAGCAATGTCTGATAAGTCAGGAAGGCAAGGATCAACAAAGGGTATCCCTGCAGCACAGGCCAGGCAATGGCCAGGGCTAAGGGGCTGAGCTCCAGCACAGCCCTCATGGGAGGAGGAGACCCATAAAGGCTGATCCCAAACCTTATCCAAAGTCACTGCCACCTAGAAGCAGAAGTGATCCTGACCTCACTCCCCAGTCCCAGAAGGGGAAGGGAGAGGAATGGGATAGGATGGACACTGCAGAACTTGTTGCAGCCAGGGCCATAGTGATCTCGTAAATATTTGTACATAATAGAACAGCTAGAATAAATCACTGCTTTTCTTCTCTCAAATATGGAGGAAGAACTCTTGGTTACAACTTGCTAGTTTTCCTGCAACAGAGCTGAGTTTCACCCAACACCTGTCCATTATCTGAGTATTGCATCTGGTCTCAGTTACTCAGTCACATGGTAGTGCAAATGACTGTTAAATATTTCCATCGCTGTACAAATACAAATGTTACTTAAGCAAAAATCAAATATTCAGTGTTTTGTATCATATTCTCTTCCCAGTAACATGGACAACAGTGGTGATGCTCAGCTCCAAGCATCAGAAGAGAATCTGTTTTTATATAATACTGATTGGAGCACTCTGCTCAATTGAATATATGTTGAAGACAATGAATGTAGTTAAATAATTTGTTAAACTACCTGAGGTACAGATCTTGATCAAATTCATTTGAACTTCATATTCATATATCATATCATACCATTCATATGCATATCATATTTGTTTGGATTTCTTGGCCATTATCTACTTTTTTCATATAGACTAATCACGGTATGTGTGAAACAGCAGTCCTTCACAATCCTAATTCCCCTGAAGTAGCTTCTAGTTTATTATCCAAAATTAGTTCATTGCATATACTACATCTGGTGACTATTGCCATGGTGATTCACAAGAATGCTGGCTAATGTTTTGATAAGTTGAGTTACAGGGGAAAATATGACAGCATAATCAGCTGTCAGAGATTTCTTCTGCATGTGAATAAAATATTTGCCTGTTGATGCCAGGTATATAATGAATTATCAAGGAGAAAAATGGCTGTTTAATATGAAAGATGGAGCTCTGGAGCATTTAATATTGTATTAAAATTAGAGGATGAATTTTTTTCACAACCAGATGCAAGAAAGAATTATTAGGAATTGTCATGGTTTGAAACTGGCCAAATGGCAGGCACCCATAAGCTGCTCACTTACCCTCCCCTGCCACAGCTGGGCGGAGGAGAGAAAAAGAAGTTGATGAAGGGCTCAGGAGTTGAGATAAGGACTGGGAGAAAACACCCCAAGGGCAAAACAAGCTCATCTTAAAGACACAAAGTGAGTTTAGTGCTAACAAAATCAGAGCAGGATAATGAAATGTAAAAATAAGTCCTTAAAGAATACCTTTTTTGCCCAACCCCTCCCTCCTTCCCACTGACAGACAGCACAGGGGGATCGGGGCTGGGGATTTTGGTCAGTTCATTACCTGAGGTTTTCTTCCATAACTCAGGGAGAGGAGTCTTCCCCTGTGAGGCCGTGGAGTCCCTCCCACAGGAGACAGTTCTCCGTGAACTTCCCCGGCGTGGGTCCACTCTCAGGAGCAGGAGCCACACCGCACCTGCTGCAGTGTGAGCCCCTCCCATGGGCACACAGCCCTCCCAAAACTGCTGTGCCATGGGTCTCTTTCCATGGTGTGCAGTCCTCCAAAGACAGGCTGCTCCAGACTGGAAGCAAGGGCCCTCTGTCTCCACCGGGTCTCCCACTGGATCACAGCCTCCTCCAGGCACCCACCCACTCCAGCATGAGCACCTTCCCCATGGGCTGCGGGTGGATCTCTGCATCCCCCATGGACCCATGGGCTGCAGGGGGACAGCTGCTGCCCCATGGTCTTCACCACAGCCTGCAGAGGCATCTCAGCTCTGGTGGCTGGAGCACCTCCTGCCCCTCCTTCTTCACTGACCTTGGTGTCACCATGTTGTTTTTTCCCTCACACGTTCTCACTTCCTCTTCTCTGACTAGAAAAAACTGCACACACTTTATTTTGATTTTCTTCTTAAATATGTCATCACAGAGGCTTTACCAGCCTCTCTCATTGGCCCAGTTTTGGCCAGCAGCATGTCCATCTTTCAGAGCCATCAGAGATTGGCTCTGCTGGACATGGTGGAAACTTCCAGAAGCTTCCTCACAGAAGCCACCTCTGTGGCCCCCGCTACCAAAAACCAGGCCATGCAAAACCAACACAGGAATATTACAGAAAAAGTGCAATATTGGAAGTTGAAGATGCTATGGATTTTTATGAATTGTAGATTTATCAATGACTGGTCTTCATAATTCAAATTTTGAAGATAATTTCTGATGTATCTTCCCAGAAAACATCATCATTTTGAAAATGTGAAAATCAGAGGCAATAGAAATAATCTGATTGGGAGCCTTTTGCTGTGTAATATGAGAACTAACCTTTACAGGACAATGGTGACTATATTTTTTGCAATTGGAAAATCAAAAAAAAACCCCACCCCAAACTATTGTTTGGATTTTCTTAATTCAGTAAAATAATCTCAATAAATTTACAAGAAATCAGTACAGATTGTGCAGGCTCTTATCTCCATTTACATTGCTTTTGTTTCCTATAATTTTACATTCTAACATTGCGAAACTTTTATGATTACAGAAAATTTTGCATGGCAGAAGGAAAGTGTGTTAATAATATAAATGGGCTTTCAAAATCATATCTTTAGTAGTATCTGCTTATCTTTTGATGTAGCCTAAATTATTTGGTGCACATAAAGGAACTGGTCATAACATAACTGTGTTCTCTCTCTTTTTCACTTTCTCTGTGTGCTCATAATAAATATTTCATTGTTGAACACTTTTTTTCAAATCAGTCGAAATATTTGATATGCTCACATGAATATATATTATGTCTATTTTTTCCTTTTTTGTTCCTATTATTCCCTACAGTCAAAAGGCTTAGCATAATTTGACGCCCCAGGGTATGTTCCATATTAATTTAAAACCAGGTTATCACTAAAGTCAGAGAGACACCTTATGTCAGTGAGGTTTGTTTGCAGTAAGCTACAATCAGATGTAGAAAATGTGTAACCACTGCTGTCCAGAAATGACAGTTCTGTTCTTTCAGCATAAAAAAATTACCTACAATAAAATCAAGTACTGCCTTTGAGGGAGTCAGAACTATCCTAAAAGTCTAGTTCAAAGGAGCAAATTCTCAGCTGTTTCTACCTTCACAAACTAAGGATAAATTAATCACCCCTTTATGCTTCATGTAGTGCAATTGTTTAGTAACACATATATTCAAACAGAGAGGCATAAACAAACTTTGCCTACTTAGAAGTCATTTCACAGTCAATGTTTCTCTCCAAAAGAAAAGAAAAAACCAAAACATGACTAAAGTTAGTCATATTTTAAAACTAATTAAGGGAATTTGTTCAGTTATTTTGATGATATGAACCTGTGTAGAAAAGGACATAAAGTAATGAAAAGCAGACACTTGTCATTAGAATAAATAGCAGCAGTCCTGGATTGCAGATTCAGCAGTGCCACGTGTTGACTTGTTCACTGATACAAGAAATTAGAGCAACATGACAGGTTTAAATGTTAGCAAGGTTCTTCTCTGTTACCTTCTTAACAAGGGTCGTTTGGTGAAAGGGCATCTGAAGCTAACAGTACAAGTGGCTCCTGATCTTCCTTAGAGTCCCTGAAAGCAGGAAGAATTCACATTCTTTTCCTTGGTCGCCCCTCTCTGGGTCTCCTGAAGGAGTCACAGGCTCTGGAATAATCAGCCTGTCCTTAGGTTTGCAATCCTTGTGCCGCTAGATGTCCCTGCACACCAAGCTTTAGGAAGGCCTGCCTGGAGTACCCCGACGTTTCAGAGGCAGCGCAGCAGCCACAGGGCAAGCGAGGATAGCCATAAAATTCGATTGAGCAGAACTTGACCATTATTTTTTTTTAGGTAATAATTGTAGTGACTAGAAACAACGCTGAAGATTTTCCACCCTGCACCAAACATTATTATTCATTGACACAAATGTAAGGTCCATGACATGGTATTGACATTGGCATCATTTAATTTAAGTAATGTCTTCCCTCACAAGGGTAAAAACACTGTATGGAAATCAGCCTGTAATGCCTGTTCATTCAATAAACTTGAAATGCCCTTGGTGCTCTGTATGGAAGGGCAGATTTAAAGCAGCAACCACTGCAAAAATTTAAGTAAATAGATAAGTGCTACTTTAATTAAAGCAAACATTTGCATATACTGATTGGAATACAATAAAATAAGTATTTTTAAAGAACCGGAATGTTAAAAAAATACCTTTTTTAAATTACTCTCAATTTGATCCAAAAAACCTTCCCCTTGATTAATTATGATTTTTTAATGATTAGAAATACATTAAATATTTACAAAATAATTTGTACATACAGTAGCAGGCTGCAGGGATACTTGTGTTTGAGCAGCACTAGAAAGCTGATGTGCAGCAATTATTTTGTTGTCTCCTGGAGGAAGTAAACCTGGCAAGAAAATCTTTACATAAAACCAGACATATTAGATGTTTTCCTGTTGTGGGTATAATTTTATTTGTTTTCTTGGAGAAAGCATTTAGGTTTGGCTCTTCCTTTCATAACAGTAGAATATTGCTTTGACTAATATGCTTCCTGTAGATTCCTGCTCCAGAAATCCAGCTTCAGGAAAAAAAGGTGGGTCACATCCACTGGCAATTTAAAAATACTCCTTCTTTCACCTAGACTTAAAAGTTTGAGTCATATTCCATACATGGAGAAAATAACGGAAGAGTAAAATTACTATCATTATGTTCATAACAATGGAAGGAAGTGTCTTTTTTTTAACAAAACTAAATCAGTGCTACTTCTTGGTGTTCTTGAGGTGTACTGTTTCAGTTTATTCAGTTATTGCAACTCCTTAGTTCTGCCTGTTGGATTAGGGAAGCAGCAAATGATGAATGCTGTTTCCCCTACTGTCAAAAATGGTGCTGTACGTAGCAAGCACTCTTACCTAAAAATGGAATCTGTGGAGGATTAAGAAGCATCCGGATGCAAAATATCCCTCCCCTCACTCCTCTCTTATTTTATAAAAAAGTGACAATATTTAGGTTTACTCTGACCCTGACATCTTTCCTTTCTGTTATGTAATCTTGGGTGTTTGGTTGTTGGGTGTTGGTTGGTTTGGTTGGCTAGGATATTTTAGGGAGCAGGTGGGGATGTTTGGGGGGTATTTTTCTTCTTCTTTTTAATTTATTTTTTTTCTGATAAGTATTCATTAGAAATGCTCTCCCTTTTCCCTTCAGGGCTAGGAACATTTCATTGAATTCTTTTTAAGCCTGAATTACAAAAATGCAAGACTAACTCACAGACTCTCAAATTATGGAGAACACACTTGATAAATATCCCTGTATACTTGTCCTGGTCTTAAATTCTTCCTTAGGCAACCACTATCAGCAGTTGGTAAAGAATGGAATTAATATCTGGCTAGAGAAACCTTGAATAGTTCTTCCTATATAATGCAAGACATCTCACTTTTTCTTTTTTTTTTTTTTTTCATTCAGAGCATGCTTTTTGCACAGATCTCATCTATCGGAAAGATTTGTGGTTGAATGTAACTCTCATCATTTTCTTGTTTGCCTTCTTGTTTTAGATGGAACTTCTAAGGACTGTGCATACAGAAGCTTTGTGTTACACTCAGTTTCGAAGTAAGAAGATACATCTACTCCTTCGCAGTGGGAAAGAAGACCAAGGTATTGATTACTCTGGGGAAAAACTCCACAGTGAATGTGTGAGAGACAGAGATTTTCGATAGGGAGAGAAGTTTTAAAGTATTTATTTTCCACTAATAAATTCCTTGTTCGGCTTTAGAAGGAATGAATAGCTTTGTTTTAGTAAGGAACCCAGGACACGTGGATTTCTGTGTAATAACCTATTGCACTGTTGCTAGACTGTCAAGCTGTCTGCTCGGTTTTGTTATAAAGAAAGTTATACACAGGTAACAACAGTTCTATATTTATAGCTAATCCACAGCAGACTGTTTTTTGTGAGTCTTTATTCTAGTCACTGCATCCTGTGTGAGCAGCAGGAATTGCAGAGACATCAAATAAACTTTGGGTTGGGATCCCCACTGACATGTGTACCACTAACTCAAGCAGTCAAATTTGTGACAGCATATTAGGCAGGAGATACCAAGGGTATAAACCCCCTGCTTCTTCCTTATCCTTTTTCTCAAACAGCAGAAGTCATATTTCAGGAATATGTACAGATTAATACAATAATATATTTGTCAGGCAATTTTTCATAGACATTCCCGATGAACCTAGAATGTAGCAAATTTTACTATTTACTTGTGCCAATTATTTACATTTTTTCTAAGGGATTTTTTTGATTGGTTTCAGTCTTCTATTAGATAAACTGGGAAGTGTATTGGAGCCGTACTGTAGAAATGTAAGAGCCAAGAGTGTTTGAAGCAAAATATTCTTGGTTTTAGAATGGTCTTTAGGCTGAACTCTATGTTTGAGATAATCTCAGGCAAGTCTCAGAAGTAGAAAGAATTTAAGTAAAACCTTTGTGGAATTACATTAAGTATCATTTTTTTGCTGCTGTCAGGTGGCCATTTTTTCAGGGAACACAATAATCACCCAGCCAACTACAAGAGAGCACTAAGCAGATCAGCAAGTAAAAGTACATAGATGAAACATAAGAATTAATTTTGTGTTAGAAAGGCACAATTATCTACCCCAAATCTGGCCAGTAACTAGGGACTAACATTGCTAATTTTGTGGAAGTTCCTGAAAATGTTCAATATGAAAATGATGAAGACATTAATTTCCCATCTCATACAGAATATGTCACTTCCACCAGCACAGCAGAAGATGATTGATGATTACTTGCTAAATAGAAATATTCCCACATCCTGAATCTCTAGTGTCGCTTCCTATAAGTTCCACAATCACTCTAAGAGACAGCCACCTCAACTTCCCCATGGAAGAGAAAGATACTTCTTGGTCTGATTGAAAAACAGGTGTTTAAGAAATAAGTTAAAAGGTATCACAAACAATGCTCTACTGCCTTAACATCTGTTCTGGCTACAAGGGAACAAGAAAGTCTGAAATAGCTTTAACTGGGGTCACAGGTCACTGTAGCAGTGACCATAGCAGTAGGAATGGAAGCTTTAGACTCTCATGATATTTTAAAATGAAATTCTCTACAGTGACATATTTCTATAAAAGAAAGGCTTCAGTAAAGGCATGAGACTATTGAAAACTGTTGCAGGAAGCAGAAACCCAAACATACTAAAGCAGGAATAGGCCTGGAAAGAGAAAAAAGCTTCTCTTCTCTCTCAAACACTTTGTTCTACAGAGTGACTCATATTTGGATTTAATTTTTTTTTTTTTAGCATAAAAATGGGGAATATAAGTCACTAGCTTTGAATAGTTCAGCTTGCCATGAAGTCTGACCTTGTGGCCTCCCAGAGCTTGAGCAGCTCTTGAGGTTGTGACTAGTTCCTGATGAGCTGTACCAGGAAATGCAAATATACCTACTTTTGATTTTCTTATTATTATTTTGGTATTGACCCTTGCAGCAGGATAGAAGCAAGCACATTGAATTTTAAGGCAGAGACTACTAGAGACGACTGTGTCAGCAGTAAGTCATAGACTTTTTAATGATTTTTGCACATTGAACATGCACAGGGAACTCATCTGGGGAAGGGACATCTAAAAAGAGGATTTTTTTTTCTTAACATTTTTTGACAGGCAGTGATGGCAAAAGTATTGCAAAAAGGTATTAAAAAAGTGATTCATGACAGATAATTGCTTATAAAAATACAGACGTGAGAAGTCAGGAATTTCAGAACGCCCAAAGTTTGGAGCTCCAGGGAGTTTTTCTTGCCTGAATTAGAAACTTGTGTGGATATCCTCTCAAGAAAGGTCATTCAAGTCTCTAGACTTTCCTTGTCAAAAAATATGAAGTCCTTGGTCTCCTGGGAGGAAAGGAAAATACCAAAGCTTTAGGGCTTTCTTGGGTCAGCATCCCCTGTAGGAATTCAAAGTGTCTCCAAACAGCTTGCTCCAAACAGAGTCAGAGACCTTTGTTAATCCTCCTCCCACATGCTTACGTATGAATCTGAAGCACCTCAACATATTGCTGTTTTGCTTCATTGAGAAGTCCGGAAGAGAGAAATTGTTTGAGTTAACCAGGTTGGGGGTAAGGAGAAATGTCTCTTGACAGCCCTTAGCTATCCACCTGCATGCCAAGGCCATGTGCTTTGTATTGTCCAAAGAGCCAATGTGTAAGGTGTCTTTGGGGGTCACTCGTTAACTACCTCAGTTTCCACTAATCTAGCTCATGTGCTTTTAATTCTTTTTTTGGTCTGCTTTGTAGATAAATAAAAATATAAATCAGCATCACTCTTTAATTTCTTACTGTCTTATTTGCAAAAAGAATTTAGAGAACTTATATGTCTCTATCCTTGATTATGGCAAAATTATCTTCCTTAAATGCTCTGTGGCTAAATAAGAAGACACCATTTTAATGAATACTTAAAGAAGTTCTTCTCTAAGAGATTTTTTCAGTCAGATTGCCTTCCTTCCTTTTCCATGGATTATTCTACATAATATCCTCAGGTATCCACACAGTGACAGGAAAATAATGTATTACATTGGCATGTAATCAGCATGGTGCTTCTCCAGCAATACATTAGATCAAATCATGAATGTAGCAGCATTACAGTAGTACCATTTTGACAATGATTTAAACTAACATATCATCAGTGCTACTGTACATCACTTCAGAGATAGAGTGTGTTAATGACTCATCAGATTGATGTTGCTGTGGCAAAAAGTATTAGCATAATGCAGGGGTGATGTAAGTATGCTAAGTCCATTTTTCCTCTTAATCATTTTTCCAATTAATTTATCTGTGGAAAGTTCATATATATGCACTTTACATGTGAAGGTCAGATTGTGCTACTCTAGTGCTTATAGCTAATTTACTTAGGACAATCAAGCCTGATATTTGCATTGCTTAAGTGAATGAAAATTTTGCTGTTGACTTAAAAGAGACAAGATAAAATTTCAATTGAGAAACACTTTCCTGCTTTTTATAAGAAACTATGATGCTGAGAGAAAGACTAGCATAATACATTGACTGGAAATTCAGGTAGGTGCCTTCTGCTCCTGGTGGTTTTCCTATCCGATTCCTATGTTTATGATTGGATGCAACAGCAAAGTGACTGAGTGATTTTGTGCAAGTCACTTCTCACTGAGAAGTCAATCTTTCCTGTAGCACCTGCTTTCTTTTTGTTGATTAAAACACTTGTGTTGTTAATTGTTTACCACTAGTATTAATAAAATGTGTAACACACCAGAACTGCAATCTGGTTTCTACAGCCTTCTAAATAGTCTTTGATTACTCTTTAGTAAAGATTTAACAAAATGATCCAGAATAGGAAAAAAAATATTCTAGTTTGCACAGTTTTGAGGTTTTTTTTGTTCTCTACAGAAGAAAATTATTATTAATGAACTGCAGGATCAAAGAAAGGTATTGACGCCAGATTTTTGTTAGCAGCCAGAGCAGCAAATGTTCCTACTTTTCCCACAACTGGATTCTTGAGAAATCTTGACCCCCTTGCTGGGGTGGAAGCTGGTGGAAGCTGGGCACATGGCCAGGCAGAAAGGTTCTGGATTTATTCCTAGCTTGAATACATTGTTGCTGGCTCTTTGTTCTTCTCCCCCTACAGGGAAAGTCATGGTCCATGTCCTTTTCTCCCATTTGGTCATGAGACCAACTGGGCTCTGAGACCGTTACTTTGCTTGACATGTAAGACAAATACAAAGTGAAAATATGGTGGGTTTGAGTAAAGGTACTAACAAAAACTATCCCTCAGATTTTTTAGAATATTATAAGGATGGCTGGATTATTTCCTTGACACAGATAATTTTTTTTAAGTCATTCAAATCTGCATCAAAACATCCACATTGTTTACTCCACAATTCAATATATCCCACAATTAATGTAGAAAACTTGTTTCTTTGTAAACCATTTATGCAAAAGATTTACTCACTGAAATTTATAAAAGAGCTTAAGCAACTTAAAATAAACAAGGTGCTGGGTGAATTTTTCTAGACCATGTTTTTTGTTAAGAAAGGTTAGACCAGATGATTCTGGAATTCCCTTCCAACCTGGTATTCCATGATTGAACAGACTGTGGAAAGGAATTACAGGGCAAAGGCAGTCAGGGCAGAAGTGCCTGATAAACGTGATTTATAACAGGCTTCTGTGACTCAGCACGTCAGTTTGTTATGTGATAAGTATTACACATACAGCCCAGTATATTCATCCTTCCACAGCTGTGCAGCAACTAAATTTCAGAGCAACTTTTCATCAGGCTGGTAGCAGGCCTGCACTGGAAATCAGTTTCCAGGAATCCATTAGCATTCCAAATCACTGAGCAGCAGGACAATTCTCAGCCTTCCCATGAAACACACCACAAGTGATTCAATGCTTTAATACTAAGAGGTTTTGTTGTGGTTAAGCAGTCCATGAGTGCTGTGTCACCTACCTCACTACCCTGGAAAGATTTAACAAGACTCCTCTGTCTGGTCCATAACCAATCAGGCCTGCTTGTAATTTGACCTGCTAAATGATTAAATGATTATGCTCTGCTTTCTGGTTTTGTTGCAGTCAAGCAAGCTGCAGGATTTAACATCTTACCTCTTTCTCACACAGTCTTCTCTCCAAACTCATCTGAAGGGAAATTCACTGCCATTTGTATGCTCTTTCTGTGGTTAAGTTTCTTATTAACAAAAAGTGATATAATTGTTCCAGCATCAGCTTTTACATATTTACCTTAGAAATTATTTTGTCTGTTAGATTAAACGTATATTTTCCTACATACACAACTAGAGAATGTTTGATTCATTCTGTTCAAAAAAACAATTCACTTGAGCTTCTTGAAAGTCTTACATCAATAAATATTCATCCCCTAATAACTTCTTGATGCTAGAAAGAAAATAGATGTGTATATATGTGGTGGTTTCGGCTGGGGTGGAGTTGGTTTTCTTCATGCTGTCCAGTGTTGAGATCTGTGCTGAACACAGGGTTGACAGCACAGAGATGTTTTTGTTATTGCTGAGCAGGGATTACACAAAGCCAAGGCCTTTTCTGCTTTTTGTATGGCCTGGCTGGTGAGGAGACTGAGGGAGGGAGGGACACAGCTGGGACAGGTGACCCCAAATGACCACAGTGATATTCCATCCCATATGACATCATGCTCAGGATATAAAGTGAGGGAAGAAGGGGGAAGGGAAGGATGTTTCTAGTGATTATATTTGTCTTCTCAAATAGCTATTGAGCTATTGAGCATGATGGGGCCCTGCTCTCCTGGAGGTGGCTGGACATCTGCTTTGCCATGGGAAGCAGTGAGTTAATCCCTTGTTTTGCTTTGCTTGCGTACATGGACTTTTTTCCCCCTATTAAACTTTCATTATCTCAACCCATGAGTTTTCCAGCTTTTACTTTTCCTCTTCTCTCCCTGATCCTGCTGGTGAGGGAGTGAGCAAGTGGCTGTGTGGGGCTTGGCTCTTGGCTGGGGTCAAACCACCACAACATATTACATATGTAAAAATTATTTTAATATGTATCACCAGAGATGAGGAGACAAAGAGCAGTGGAAGGTCAAATAGATAGTCGTATTCTTTCTGTTCTCTCTTGTAATGTTAAGCAGCTTGCACAGGATCTGTGTTCTTTCCTCTCCTTTTATGACCTTACTCCATCTTGTCTGAAAGAGCCCCGTGGATCAATGCATCTGAAATTCCTCTTGTCAGCTCATAAGAAGAACAGAGAATGCTTTAACATGCAAGAATTTCAGAATGCCTCTAGATTTCAGTTAGCATTTCCAGACAAATTTAGGTAGAACAAGGAAGAAGCAGTAAGCAAAGAATCTGTTGAGCTTTCAGTTGACTCCTAACCATACTTAACTGTTGAAAACAGTACATCTGCTCTCATTTAAAATGGAAAATATAGGTTTGATTCTTCTTTGCCTCTTAACAGTCCTATAGAGCTCCGAAGGAACAGGTAGCTTCCACACTTTTCATTTATTAAGGATGTTTCCCTGTGTCTGTGTTGATTAATAAAGCTCACGTTGACAAGAAAGGCTGCTGTGACACAAAGTAGTTACAGGGTATGTTTTAAAGAACCTTTCTCGTATGCCTAATTTCTTAGCTATCATTATCATGTCGTCTGTCATTTTCAGCCAATCTGCTGTAGCTGACTGACTCAATGAAAGAGTGCATCTTAATTTGTCAAAAGCAATTAAAATAATTCACTACACTGGAACATGCATACAGCCTGTGCACAGCGGAAGAATATCCTGTAGGTGAGAAGATTCAATTATCCCCTCAACTACAATTTTGAGTTATGTGTAACCGTTCTTTGTAGTGTATTCAAAGAAATTTACATAACCTTTACAAATTTAAAATCCAGTGCCCTTGAACTTCTGCCAAACTTTACTTATGTTCTGCATCTGATGGCATCAGACAAATGAACAGTAAAATTGCAACTTCTGTTTTACTTCCTTTGTTTGTGATGGAATAGTGGGTTTTGTTTGTGTGTGTATTTTAACTCTGCCCATCCACCACTATAACTACTGGAAGTCCATTGATATTTCTTGCAGTCTGGAGCCTTCAGTCACTGACCCTCGCATGAGTTCTGCTGCTGAAAGCAGGAGCTATTTCAATACCTGAGATATATCTTAGAATATGTGTAATTAATCTGTAATTTAATCAGAGAAATCCTCTGAAAGGTAGAAATCTTTGGATTATCTTCAACTCCAGTAGACCCAGTACCTCAGAAGTAAAGATTCATACCTGACCAGAAAGGAAGCACTGCTCTTTCTGGGTCATTACTGCTCTCTCTCAGGTCGCTCCTTCTCATTCACTTATCAAATAGAATTTGTATTTTCCAGTTCTCTGATTTTTTGTGTCAACTCCTTCTGTAATCAGAGCTTTTTAGTAGATATTGGCTAGATCAAATACTGCATTACTTCCCTCAAGAAGCTGGTGAGCACTTATGGGTACAACTGACAAAACAGACACAAGTAATGTTTATTTTACCACTAGAAGTAAAGCAACTAAAGAAAATAGTTAACTGTCATGCACATACTGTAAACTTATCTCCAAACCTGCCATCCCCTGACTGCAATCTGTGATAGACGTAACCTCATTAGAAACCATCAACAGGTCTCTAGGTGCTAATTTGATTCTTTATTCAGTCACACTCCTTCCCTTTAAAATTGCAACATCTCCTTTAGAATATTAAATTTCTGTGTACAGGATTTATTCTATGGCAGGCATACGGAATGTTTGTTGACACAGAAATTCTCTGTTTTCTGGCCTTTTCTTTCCAGCTTCTTTTCCCCTAGTGGCCGTACTAAGCAATGTTTAGTACGTTTAACCAAGAAATTAAAGTCTAAACATGAGACTGGACTGGTTTGGGTCTTTCACAGGTAAAATGAAAACTATTTTAAGCACTTTTTATTCTTGTTGTGGTTTACACCAAAATGAAAATGTATGTCTTTTGTGAAAAGGGGAGATTTTCTTGACCCTTCTGTGGAAGGTATCTTTCAGCTTTTACCGGCTAGGCTAGTGGTTTAATGCCTTAGAAAGCCTCGAGCAGCCTAGAGAGGTAGCACGGGCGATCTAGCACTTTAGTAGCTCTAAAATCGGTACCTGTATTAGCTGCAAAGCAAATACCATCAGCAGAAGCAAAGAGGGAGAAATACAGCTCCCTGCTCGCTCAGTTTCCTGCAGTTAGAAGTTTTCAAATGAGACAGACAACAAGAGATGTTCACAGGAAGGATAGCAGAGCCAAAAGAGCACGGGGGCCTCCCTTCATTGTCTCTTTTATTCGGAGAAGGGGAAAGGGGAGGACTGGGGGCGGACCCGGGGTGACCGGCCAATCAGACGCTACTAAAAAGTTTGAGTAACATTTGTTTTGCCCGCGCTTAAAACAAAGGAGCTCAGAGCACGTGGCAGAGGCAAGTGTCTTGGGGAGGGGGAGGGGAAGCTCAGAACAGGCAGCAGCACCCTTCATGTTTGATTTGACTGTCAGCACCCCAGGAAAGCTGAAACCTTTGTGGCTGACCAGTCTGTCAGTGTCCCGCTATGGGGACCCTTCAGTGACCAGTCCTGCTGGATCAGAGGGCTGTGTATTCAGGGACACACACCTAAGAGAGACCCCTCAGCAGGTCTTCCCACCTTATGACCTTTCAGTGTGTCTTCCACTTTGTTCCAGTATGTCACCCATTTCCAGAGACTGCCAGCACCCATGAAGGACTCACACAGTTTACAGAATAACACTCTTTATTAATATAAAATTGTGAGAGGTTAAGATTCAAGGATTGTCAGCATTAATAACGGACTGCAAAAATATATTCAAAGGAATGCACAGACAAGCTCTAATCCATAATAAAAGTATTCAGTGCACAGAGGATGTGGTTCTTACCCAATAGGCGTCCCTATGGGGGAGAGAGAGGTTCAGCCCATCTACTGATCCCAGTAGCCAGGATGGAGTCTTCCCTAACTTTTCCGCATTCTCAACTTCCTTTTATACTATTTCATTCTGTTTGGGTGGAGCTTGAGTGCAGGTGCCGTGGTTGTAGATTGTGTGTATGGGGAACCATTGTGGAATGGGTTTTGAACATGCCAGCTACATCCCATCCAGTGAGTATCAGCTGTGTTTTACCCTATACTTTCCATACCATTAAAACTTCTATTAGGATGTGAAAATAACTTCTCAGTTTCCTCTAGGTTTATGCTCAGCCATTTTTCCACTACTTGGCACTAGTATTTTTCACTTAATTAATCAGACTACAGTCTATTTTATGTCTTTGACCATTTAAAAAATATATATATTTTTTGTTCATGACTGGATAAGCAAGTGAAGGATGTAGAGATGAGACAGCTGAAATATTTCTATGAAAGAGAATCCTAGTATAATTGGATATGAGATTTCTAACTTTTGTATGCAGGCTTGTCTATTTAGAAATGTAGAAGGGAAAAGGAATAGCTCAGCTCCTTTCAATGGCCAGAAACTTTGCTATATACACATGCTTTCAAAAAATCTACAGAACGTCTATATTGCATAATGCAGACTGCAAAATGTTTCCTGGTAGCCCATAATGAACATGAAATTTTTAATAAACCCCCAAAGCTTCAATTCTAATGTGTCATAGGAAGAGAAAAGGAGAGAATAATCAACCAAGTTCTGCATTCTACTGTTACAAGGCATTTCTTTAATGATTAAAATATTTACAAGTTCTTTTCTCCAGCTATTTTGACTGATATTGTACCAAAATCTCTTTCCGTTTTTTTCTGTGCTGAAATGATGTAAGTTCCAGCATGAATGGATAAGAAGGACTGTTTTCTTGTAGTGTCTCTTTTTCAACAAGTGTTATTATGCTCCATAGCCTAGAAGGATGCATGGAAGTACAAGTCAACAATACATCTGTGTTTACAATTTCAATTGTTATCTATTAGATTAACAAGTGTTTTGGCATCTGTTTAAAATTTTATGTTGTATTCATGTTGTAATTATAGTCATAGAAGGTAGTTATAATCATGTTCATCATCTTATTCATATCTGGGTTTTTTGAGTATGTGTTTGTATTAGAAAATACGGAATTTTTAACTGCTCTGAATAGCTTTTCATATTTTTGGTATTTTATGTTCACTAGTATTTTAAGTCTACATTTAGCTATTCATTGATGGTTTCATTTCACTTATGTAAATGTATTTTAGTAAAAAATAAATTATCATTACTTTAATTAGGGGAAGTGTCAGTAGCAGGGAATGTCAGTCTTTCTACTGATTTGATGTCTGCTTTATAATGAGTTATCCAATTGTCAAAAAATCAAGGTTAAACACAACTTTTTTTTGCTGGTAACAGCAATTTAACACAAAAATATCCTCATATCCTAGTAGTATGCTTTTAACGAAGTCATTTGTTTTGATTAACTAGAGAAATAACTTCTTCAAAACACATAGAATTGGTTATCTGAAGAGGTAGACATGATATATACAAGAGCAAGCAAAGTAATTTTAGAAAAGAAATCAAATAAACATATTTGGCTTTTATTGCATTCTTTATTCAAATAGGAGCTGCAATTGGTAAAGTTTAGACTTATTTTTTCTTTTTCATCTCCATAGGAAAAAGAACCTTTAAGATATGATGCTGGTCAAACCACAAAGTATTTTGGTCATTTTATTTTTTCCTTTTCTTTCTTGATTAAAGATTTTTAACTTCTATCACTCTTTTCAGATTATATAATTAACCAGCAGTGTTTTGCAAGTATAGATTATGAAAAAGGTGCAGAAAAAGAATAACTTATTAATGACATTTGTGAGAAATACTTAGTGTTTAATGATTTCCATGCAATTTAGAGCAACAAATTTACATACTTTGCCACATTTTTCTTTCTAACATCTTCATATTTCCATAAACCAGTAAAGTACATCAGTAAACGCACTTTTAGAACATGAGATTGTCTTGTCTTTACAGGCAGAAGTGATAGGACGAGAAAGAAGTGTGGAACACAGAAGTTAAACACATCTAAAAGAAAGTCTTTCTCTGTGATACATACAATCCTTTTTGATTAAGGCTGCACCGCCAGTAATTTCCTTGCCATGTCTCAAAATTTTACATCTTAATTTCATGGTTTTGTAATGTTAGTTCCCTAAGTATTGATAGACATGACATGCTGCCTGCACCGATTGCAATGGCAAATGCTAGAAATCATGCTTGTGGTGGTGCAATGTTTTTATTGTATTTTGTATATTCTTTGTACCCTAATGGTTCATCCCTACCTTCCCCACTTCTGTTCCCAGTTGGTCTGTCCCAGATCCAAGCTGCTTCCCCGGTGCTCCCAAAAATGGCTATCCCCTCCCCTTGTTCTGGCACCTTCCCTATCAATCACCCAAACCCCGCCCGGAGTTCTGGACTGTTCTGTGTCTGTCACCAAAGCCCTCCCTAATTACCCTTATATGGTCCCCGTCAGTCCCCCAAGACCCAGCCCACTCGGATACCGCCCCTCTTGGAAATCCCCTAAACCTTGACGCCCCATTGGGGCATGTGACCCCTCTCCCTCCACCCACCAAGACCATTGGACCAGATATGAGTCCTTCCCTCCAACATCCCTCCCTCCTGATCCGCCTATTGGTCCCTAGTTGGGCTACTCCTCCTGTTGAACCCCCCCCTTTATAAGGTATGGTTGCCCTTCAACTGTTGCCTGTCCTGCGTGGATACCCTTCAATAAAGTTGGATTACCTTCCCTGGCAAGCCTCCTTGCTACTTTTTATCTTTCCCTTCCTCGAGGGCTGCTGACTGCTACAGTGTCTGGAGCCTTAGCTCCCCTGGGTAGAGCAGAGGCTTCGGAGGAGCGGCCTTAAAGCTCTGTGCCTCCAGCTGCTCCCCACTCCTGCCGCGCACCGCTAGAGCTGGCCTGGGCAGTGGACAGCAGCGGTCACTGCAACACATACTTATCTAATTTATCTATCATGAGGTAGATTATTTTTTTCCCACATAGGGTGTTACTAAACTTGATTTTGGGCAGCTATATTCTCAGGTGGTAGCAAAGAATAAATTGCAAGCATTTAGCTTTTTTCTCCAAAGCTACTATCAATATTCTTTATGTCTCTATCTAGTCTATTGCCCTATTTAAAAGGTGGGCTGCTGAAGAAGATCACTTAGGATACTTGACTGTAGAGTATTTTGCACCTTGTAGGTACCCATCTGTCTTTCTCAACATAATCTGACCTAATAGCTTGATTTTGAATATGAAATCAATCTCTTACAAAGGCCAAGTAGAATTTGAAGTATTGCATGTAAAATCATATAGTTGCATTAATCAACAGCAGTGTTATTTGATAATCTAAATGAAGAATTTTATATCCAAATAAAATTGATGTAGAAATACTTTATACTTAACCTCCAGCATATTTATTGCTTTGTGAACATCTTCTACTATGATTAATATTTTGCTGGCTAATAAAAACATTCTCTGTTTCAAATAAACAATTGCTATTGAAAATATTAGCAGAATATTCCAGTCACATGAGTAGACCATTTGCTCTGACCTACTAAGTTATATATTTGACATCGATAATACTCTTTAGGGTCTATGCAGGAGTATGGTTGTCCTGAATATTTAATTCCCTTGTAACTTCACTGAGCAAAAGCTCCATCGAGAAAAAGATAAATTCTTCCTCCAGTCACTGTACAGAGTGCATTTACTGTGCCATGCGTGGACTCATTAATTAATGACATATTTTAAAGTGTCCTTTAGTCTTCTGCCATGACAGTTATCCTGTTGAGTTATGGTTCTCAGGTACCAGGGGAAAGCACCTGGAGACTGCTGCCAGGTAATGAGTCTAGAGAGTCTTGAAAATTAGTGATGCTTCCCTTGCATAGGCACATCATCTGCAAAAGTTAAGCTGTTAATAATTTATCAACTGTGAAGTGGAATGAAAGCATATTTATTATCCTTAATATGATTTTGTCATTTTTTCCTAAATATTTGCACAATGCTCTGCAGCTACAATGGGATTGTTAGGAGATTGACACTGTGTCATCATTGCTTTGTCTGTGCACACAATCAGTCACTGGAAAGTCAGATCAGCTTATATGTTCAGTCACATAAGTCTGTCTTTGCTGCCTCTGATGCCTCTACAGGACAGTGAAATCGTAAACCTATCATTAGAGATAAGGACTTGAAAAATATAGTTTCATTGCCTTTCAGATACTTCATCTCCAAGTGATCCCATTAATTTCTTTGGACTAAAACACACACCACATCTTAAAGCAGTTTTATTTGATTGGGTAGTCTCTTATGCAGAAGGCTCTGGAATAGATACAGGTCAGATACTTCAGTTAAATTAGCAAAGCTCCATTACACCATTGCACTAGTCAGACACATTGAAGCCACTGATGATTTATGAACTCTAATGAACCAAGCCTTTAGTGAAGGTTCTGTTGTGGTACTTAAGGTCTGATCCATGAAGGAATTCCCTTCTTCAGAAAAGGATTTAGGAAATACACCTAATAAAATTTATATTCCTTGTATATATGTAAATCTTGCAGGTTTAAGACATAAGAGTGTCGTAATTTATATCTCTGTTCTGTAATGCTGTACATATCAGATGGGATTTACAGCAAGTCTTAGAATTCATAATTGACTTAGATTTAGAAAGCCAAATATAACTGTTGCTGCTCTCTGAACATCACCAAACACATAGCCAAAGATCTGACTCTAGAATTGGAGCTGTTATTCATTAATATATTGTTCTCTCTGCCTGTTCTACCTATGTTCATAACAACACAAGTTCTTGCTGTACTGTATGCAAGGATTTTCACAGAGGAAGTTTTTGAAGTATGCAGTAAATCATATCCCTTCCCACTTCCCACTTCTCACATCATCATAGGTGGAAACATATTGTTTTAATTTTGTAATATACTATTAATCTTAAAAAACCCCAAGTTTTTTCTGGTTTAGGTCTGTTATCCAGTTCCAGACAGATTTTTTAACAGCCTTTTTCATTTTATATGGTGGACTTGCACTTGGTGGATAGACAACCTTTAAACAGCTCCCAAAGGCGAAAAACTGATTATTTAAGCATGCATCAAATAGACATGGTTCAAAGATGCTCTGTGGGATCTTTCTGTAGAAGAGTCTGCTGAAAGAGTGTCACAATATCACAAAGCACCGGTGGCATTGTGGTTAATGTTGGCAGCACTCAGTTATATCCATTGTTGTAGTGGTTTGGTCCAAAATACTCATTACTATATACCCTCTGTGAGATAAGAATTAGGAGAAAGCAAAGCAGGAAAGCAGGCACAAAACTCAAAAGAATATAAAGAAGTTTATTAACAGACCTAAAAGAAGGAAAAAAAGAAAAAAAAATAAAATCATACCACATCTTCCGAACACTTTTCCTCCCCCCACCTTTCCCCTTCTCCCACTGTAAAAAGGCAACCCTTGAGATGTTCAGTCAGTTTACCACTTCCATAATAACCTTGTTCAGTTCACTTAGGGAGAGGAGTCTCTCTTGCTCATGCTATGGAGACATCTCCACGAGAGGTCCTCTCATGGCTTCAGTATCATGAGACAGCCGCTTGGGTTGGTTCTCTGCTCACATCATGTGAGAGTCCCTTCCCCCGACTTGCAGCTTTCCCCACAACTGCTTTCGAGGGTCCAATCTGTAGCTACTGGGGTACCATTTTAAGGATGAGCCATTCAGAAACAAAAGTTCTCTTCACCCATCTCTGGGAGCGTCTTCATTTCTAAGAATAGAGGCCCTCTCCTTTTCCTGGGACACAAGGGTCCTCATCACCTTCATCTCTAGGACTATCTCTGGGAGCATCTCTAGGAACAGAGGTCTTTCTCCTTCTGATTGGAGCAAGAGTCCTCATCGCTTCCATCTCTCCCTGTTCAAACTTCTCCTCAGATTACAGCTGCTTCAGCATTTGCTTATTCCAGCCCAGGTGCTTTTCCTCACAAGTACAAGTTGAACGCTCCAACCCCCCATGCTTTCATGAAATTACAACAGGTACTCTGATATATCATAGTCTATCACTACCATAGCTTTACAACAGAATTTCAGCTTTAAGCATCTCCTCTTTCTCTTCCCTCAGGTTTTCAGCTCTTCATAGCACTAAAAGGATTAATCTCACCTCGGCCTTGCAGCTGGAATGTCACTTATCGCTGTTGGTCACATGATCTTTGCCGGACAGCAGGGCAGCTTCAGCTGAATCTTCAGCCACACTGTAGAGGGGGGGAGCTGGGCCACGCCGTCTGCACGCAACAGGAATTGGGGGGGGGAGGGGGGAGCGGGGCCCTCAGGTGGACCAGGGCCCATCAGCTCCAGGATGGCTGTGGCCTGGCCCGGGTCCGGCCCAAGCAGGTCCCGGCAGGGCCCGGCAGGCCCGCACAGGGCCCTGTATGGGCCCAGCCCAGTTACCTGTCCCCCAGCCAGACACAAGAGAGCCGGCTTCCTGAGGTTTGTCCGTTCTTAAATGTGGACCACAGACATGGTCAAAATTCTAAGTGGCTTAAAAAATTGTCTGCATTCAAACTACCCAGTTGATAGGTTCTTTTAGGTCATAGAGGAAGCTGTAAGTACCTCTTTGTAACAACATCACTTCCGGGACTATGCTTGCTAACCCATGACAATTGTGATGAAAATCACAAAGGGAATGTGACTGTTACTTTACCACCCCTACTGAGCTCAAGTTTGAGGTTCCTTGCTTTAGAAGCAATCTGTTTTCCCCTCCACTTGGTTATCCCTCCAATACCTGAAGGGAATTTACAGAAAAGATGGGGCAAGACTATTGCAGTATCCTGCAGCCGTAGGGAGGAGAGGAGAGATCCAACAGGCAGGAATTGTGCAGCAAGATTGATTTATTTAATTATTTTACAAACTCTTTTATAGACTTTTTTCTTCATAGTCTAATTGGTCAAAGGATCAGCCACCCCTTGGGGTGATTGGCTAAAATCCTAAAACATCCATTGTCAAAATATTTTTCTAGTGTACCATTAAGAAAGCTCTGCAAGGTCGCAGGTGTTCATAGCTTATAGAGCTCTGCTAATATTTTCCGTGAGAGAGAAAAGTATCTCGTGGGACTGGAAAGAAGCAGGAAAAATTCCTGCTAGCAGCAATATTGTATCCACACAAGACTATTTACAGTGGCATGTAGTGACAGGACGAGGGGTAATGGGTTTAAGTTGAAAGAGATTAGGTTTAGATTACATATTAGGAAAAAAGTCTTTATTATGAGGGTGGTGAGGCACTGGAATGGGTTGCCCAGGGAAACTGTGGATACTCATCCCTGAAAGTTTTTAAGACTAGGCTGGATGGGGTTTTGAGTGACCTGGTCTAATAGAAGGTGTCAGTGCACACAGCAGGGGTGTTTAAATGAGGTAACATTCAAGGTCCCTTCCAACCCAAACCATTGTACAATTCTATGAGTGTCCCAATATCTGACTTAATCACCCCAGTGAGCAGGCTTCAGGTGCACAAGAATCTGGGAGGGGACCTGGCCAGGAAAGCTGATATATGATGACCAGTAGGATATGCCTTACTCCATGATGTGCTCAACAGTAAAAGCTGCAGAAAAGGAGCAGAAATGAGGGATGTTCATGGCTGTAGTGTTTGTCTTCTCAAGTAATCATAAGCATAATGCAGCCCTGCTTTCCTGGAAGCGCCGATATGTGCCTGCCAATAAGAAACAATGAATTCATTCCTTGCTTCGTGTTTCTTGTTTTGCTTTACCTATTAAACTGCTTTTATATCAACCCACTAGTTTTTGGTTTTTGTTCTTCTGATGCTCTCTCTCACCCCTCTGAAGAGGGAATGACCCAGCAGTTGGGTCGTCTCAGCTGCTTGTTACAATCAGTTCACCATATGAGAGCTTTGGGTTGGGTTTTTTTGTTTGTTTTTTGGGGTTTTTTTGTTTGTTTTTTGGGTTTTTTTGTTTGTTTGTTTGTTTTAAATTCATTTGCAGAAGGTACTCAACAAAATTTTAATTAATTAGTTTTTTCTTTCCAGCTTCAAGTCATGAAAATACCCTCTAATGCCGCATCACTACAAACTTCTGCAGTAAGCATTCAGCCAGCTGCAAAATAGAACACACTGAGAGGTTCAGCTACTTTCAGGTATTGATTCACACCATTGACAACACACTACATTACAAAAACAACAGAATAAACACTGTCAGCAGATCAGCTGAAATTTGTGAGGATTCCTGTTGCTTCTTGTAACACTGTTTCTTACGACAAGGCTTTATGAGAAATGTGCGGGTAAATCCTTTGACTTGTTAATAATGGATAAAGTGATTTATATTGACAATGTTTCTGAATGTGATTGATGTAGGCACAGGAAAAAGTGGTCCTCTATAATAATTTTAAACAGACTTAATTACTTTAAACAAAATGTGGTGTTTTATTTAGATTCTATAGTGGATATCACACACAGCCCAAGAAAAATTTTTTCCATCTGTTGAGTCCCATTACTGTTATGTCAATTTCCATAAAAATTATATTCATTGATATGCATACCATAAATTCTCTATCTTCTATAGAAACACTTTTTTTTGTTTTTTTCCCCAAGACTGAAAGCATTCTTCCCTAACTGAAAAACTAGTCATCTAGTACTTGACTAACACATACAAAATATGTTTTTACAAATCTGTACTTTGTGGTACCCTTACCAATCTTAGTTAACCTAGTCTTAATGAAGATTGGAAAGAGAAGAAATCAACATAGAAAAGACAATTAGACATATTAACGTACAGTCTGACTACCCTACTCTGTGAAGCAAGAACTTTGGTTTTCTAAGCCTCCACAATGAATTACACCTGTTTTTTCCATAATTGCACATGAAAAAAAGAACCACCCCAAAAAAACCCTCCTCAAATCGGAGCAGTAAGAAAAACAATCTATTTTCATGACTTTGTTCCAATGATTCAGAGGAGAGGGTTAATCTAGGAAAACCAGTTTTGTATCTATGTTAAGTAATTGTACTCAGATTAAGTAGTGTTTCTAGCTTGGACTCCTATCTCATCTTTCTCTCCAGGGATTGTGAAAAATGCTCAACATTTTGGCACCTTTGTTTGGCATCTGAATATAACATGAATCCCTTTTGAATTCATTGACTTCCTGAAAATGTGTTCCTTTAGTACATCTCCCACTTTGTATCTCCCTCTGCCATCATATCACTTTCAGATTCTAGCTTTAAAAGGAGCACTAGACACAAAGCACTATTTCATAAGCACCAGATAAACTGAAATGACTTCCAGCAGCCAGGGCAAAAAACACAGTGAAATCCTGGACTTTACATAGTAAATTCTGAGCTGCCTGTTGTTGATGTCAATTGATCTTTGTAAAATCCATGATTGCTTTGTGGTCTAGCCAGAAAACAGGTAGGTGTAATCTTCCTGGATATTCATAGAAGCTGATATCAGAACAGTGGTCCCTTTGCTTCTTCAATACAAAATGCACAGGAACAACGTTATCTATTTTGCTCTGTCTCTTATTTATGTTGGGATATGTGTGTTTCCTCTGAACAGCTTCTGTTCCATTGCTCACTTATTAAACAGCTCTGGATTGTTACAGTTATATGATTACCAAGGTTTAACAGTTATCACTTCTGTCTCAAAGGTCCTGAGTGTACCTTTGCTACTCTGCTTTGATCAGTCCTGCCTGAGAAATTCTGGACACATAATGATAGAATGCAAGCCATGGAAGGTAATCTATAACTCTATGTGACGATTAGCAGGACCCAGATACATGATGTTGTGCAAAGTACAAACAAAAACATAAAATTTATGGAAAGCTTAATTTAATTTTAGGAGAATTTGTTGTTATAATTCACTAGAAATTGAATGAAGATCTAAATAAATGAGTTTCATATGTGGTCATACTCTCTGTGGCACAGCAAGCTGCCTACTCAATATGTTAGCCAGTCTGCTATTTTTAAATACTGTATCTTCAATCCTCTTCCTGCCCCACAGCATGTCACTTCTCTTCAGAGAAATCTTTCTTCAACTTCAAACTCCACTGCTTCCTCACTGCAACTAAAAGCTTAGAAGAGTTAATCAACTTGTGGTTTTAAGTGTTTTGTATTGGGGGTAATTTCACTTCTCCTTGTTTCAGTGCAGGTCATTCAATGGAAAATTTCTTGCAAGTTCTTTATCATGGCATTTCTAGTGCTGTGTGCAGCCCCTCATCCATTTACCTTTATTAGGAGGACTTTAAAGGCAAAGTAAAGATACATGCAGTGAACTTTTTATGTTCAATAACTCTTCTGGTAATAAAAAACTTTGTGTCTTCTTTGGATTTTGATTGGACTTTTTAACTTCACAACTTAAAGACTAATTTTCTTGCTGCCTAGCTGAGTTTTTAAAATGAAAAGAACTGTGAAAGAAGAAAAATAAAAATTGTGGAGTTTGCAGCTACCATATGTGTTCTGTTTATAATTTTAAAATATATAATCTACATAAAGTGTGGGTTTGGTTGAATTTGCATTTTTATTGTGTCTTTCTAGTACTGAATCACTGGCAAAAAAAGAAAAAGCTTAATTTGAAAAGAAACAGATTTTATAAACATTGAAAACATTGACTTCTACTTTTTGAAGGCTATTATTTTAATGCAGTCTGGACTTTTTTGTTAGAAATCCAATCAATCTATTTTCTAATTAAGTCTATTGATCTCATTGGCCATTCAGTAAGGTGATGTCAGAATATCCTGGATGGGTAAGGAGTTGTTATTGACCCCTTAGGCAGGATCTAGGGAGCAAATGTTGAGAATTTGAATAATTCCAATGTAGTTATACTTTATCTTTTAAAACTCCAAGCCTTTTTCTCTCATTAATATCCTTATACATTGGATACTGAAGCGGAAAAAAAAATGAGCAGTCCATTAACCTAGCCTTTTAACTGTTTTGCACTGGTTTTTTCAGTGTTTTCTGCACTGAACTACGGGTTTTGTCAGTATAGACTGAGAAAACTCTCTAAATTCCTAATTCAAGTTAAGAGGTGAGATTTGTGGAAGCTGCAAATCTTACCTACCAACCTTCAAGTTAATCTGGTCTTTATTAAAACAAAAACCAAAACCCACTTAAAACACATACAGTTATGGAGTAATTAATAAAGTGATACAAAGTGACATCTATATTAATTCTATATGTTCATGAAAAGTCCCTTTAACACTTATCTTAATATACCCTGCAGAATATAAGAATGACAATTTCATGTATCTCATAATGGAACTTATAATAGCATGATTCTGTTGGAGCTATAGAGTTTTTAATACTCCCATTACTACAAATGGTAAAAGACAAACAAGCATAACAGCAGCAAGAACAAAAATTAATGAACCACTAACATAACCTTGTCTATTTGAAAATCATAAGCATATCAATGTTCATTTACATTTGTTTTGAAAGACTGAGTTTATGGACCTGAGCCACAAAAGTTTCTATGACAGTAAAACACATAAGCGCATGTTCCACCATCTAGCTCTCCTTCTTACTTCTTCTCTTTTAGTATTTAAAAAAAAAAAATAGAAAATCTACAGCATTTTTTAACAAATCTTACCTACAAAGAAGTGTAATCACTGCAGAAAGCCAACCCCTTTCAACAAACCCACCAAAAGCCAGCACCAAAGCCTCTGCCTCTGAACTGTAAGAAAAGTAGAACATTTCTCCTGAATTTACTTAAAACTTCGTGATAAGAAAATAAAAAGTACAGAAAGAAAGTGATAAATATATCTGTCTGGCACATTCAAGTGTCTAATTAGGCTGAATGCACTTAACTTGCTTTCTTTCTAAAGTTACAGTTTTTATAAAAGGACTTATTGTGTATCTTTGGTATATAATTTAGACATTTAAATTGAAAATGTAGACAAGACTTGGCTTCTACAAACATTGTTTCCATACACATATATTGTTGTTATATAAGCAGTTATTTTCTATAAGATTTATCTCTGATCAAAGTGTTAAAGGAAAGAAATCTAAAAAACTTATAAAGTATTGAAATCAGCTGTCTCTTCCTTTTTGTCTTAATTTCATTTTGTTTCTTTTCAGAAATACTGGACTGCCAGATGTCTGGCTCCTATTGCTTATCTTTCTTTATTAGAAATTTTTAATTATGATTAATAAAAATGTATTCTGAAGATGATGAATGTATTCAGTGAAAAGAAAGCTATTTGCTTTAAATATGGTGTAAATATCAACTTCTGTCAGTTACAATGGTTACTTAAATTAAGCTTACTATGTATCTTTCATTAAATGCTTGAGAGAGAATCTGTAAACCAGAGTTAGTACACAGGAGATGAAAGACTGAGGTTTCTCAATTTGCAAGCTCTTTACTCCATAAGAGTGCTTGTGTTTTGCTCATTACTGTGTTGCTGAATGAAGTTTAAAACCCACTGGGACATAAATTTAACAGACATTACATTTGATTCATTGCTTGATAAGGCCATATTCAACCAGATAATACACCTCTTCATAGCTCTGCCAATTTAAGTGTAGTGCATTCTGATTGTCATACCTTTGACAGGCTAACCAGACAAGGATGAGAGTGTTTCATAGAACTGTTTCTGTCATTCCATTCCCACCTCACACTGGAGGAATCTCAGTGCTTTTCCTATTAAAAATCAGATGGAATTCATGTCAGTTGGGCTGGTTTTGATACCGAAGGTAAAAAATATGGAATTCACATCTGAGAACATAAGGGACTCTGGAGTGCAGGTAGATTTTTATCGTTGCTCCTGGTCAAAGGGAAAGGGTTTGAAAGGGCCAGTTGAATCTGGTGAATCAATAAGTGGTTACAGGACTGGTGCCACAGACAAGTTTTGGCTACTTAGACCATGGGACTCATTTTGAGAAACCTTCTCTGGTGGGGTCAGATGGGGTCTGTCTGTCCAAGAATGGCAAAAGCATCTCCAGTCATGGGCTTGCCAAACTGATGAAGAGAGCTTTAAACTAAACTTGTCAGAGGAGGGGAACCTCAGTCCTACATGCTCCTAGAAGTCAATCCTCTTGAGTGCCACTGCCAGTGAGAGAAGTCCAGAGCCTGGAGATGGATGCCAGGTCAGCAGAAGCACTTGAAGAGAAGTGCAAAGGAATTACATCCACTCAAGCCAGTAATTCAGTTTCATTAGGAACCCAAACTAAGTGTCTCTATGCAAATGCACCCAGCATGGGCAATAAACTAGAAGAATTAGAGATGTATGCACACCTGCAGGGCTACAATCTTATTGGTATCATGAAGACGTGGTGGGCTGGCTCCTGTGATTGCAGTGTTGGCATGGAAGAATACAGACTGTTTAGGAAGGACAAGCAGGGAAAATGAGGAGGCAGTGTTCCCCTCTATGTCAATGACCAGCTGGAGTGCATGGAACTTCACCTGGAGATGCACGAGGAGCTGATCAAGGAATTACGGGTCAGGGTTAAAGGGAGGGCAGGGACAGGTGACACTATAGTGGAGATCTGCTACATGCCACCAGACCAGGAAGACCAAGCTCGTGAGAGCTACAGACGGATAGCAGCTGAATTTAAAAACCCTGGTCCTCTTGGGGAGCTTCAACTACCCTGATATCACCTGGTCTAGTTGGAGGTGTCCCTGTCCGCAGCACAGGAGTTGGAAATAGATGATCTTCAAGATACCTTCCAACCCAAACCATCTATGAATCTGTGTTTCTATGATCCATTTTTGTAAATAATTGCTGCTCAAAACAGAATTTTATTCAGATTCCAGAACTTAAAAGTAATCCCTAATGCTAACATATTTATTATGGTTCATGGTTCATGGAGGTACTTGCTCCTTCCCCAGCTTCTTTTTCTCTAAGTGGCTGACACTTTTGTCTCTCTAAATAACTTAGTTTGCAATAACTATAGAGAATCAGAGAAAGAACATAGCCTTTTGTTCCCTATGGATTTGAAAAAGCAGAAGGTACTTGTGATCTAACCCATCTGTAACCAGAAACATGTGAAACTTTCCTGTTATTCTTGCAAATGTGTTTATTGTTTAAATAGAAGTAATTATTTTTCTTCTGCTGGAAGTTTCAAGTTGAGTCAAATGTCTTTAGCATTCTGCTAGCAGATATTTTAGAATAGTGCACATATGTTCAATTGTTTTTATAGAAGAGATGGCAGGTAGTAAGTCAGTTTCTTAAGCATGTAGATTAAGCTTCTAGAGAACGCAAGCCTGTGCAGCAGTATGTTAATTAAATAAGCAAATATTCCATGAAAGCTGGTTTTAAAATTCAGCACTTTTATTGAGCTGTATCATACTATGGTGTTGAAGTGGTTTTGTGTTCCCCATTGTTTGGTTGACATTCTGTTGTCTCTAGAACCGTAAAAGTGTAAGTTTTGTGATCAAAATGGTTCTTTGCTTTCTTCTGAGTTTTGTGGAAATCACACTTGAATTCAAAAGAACCGAATGCTTCAGTATGTTATACAAAATGTTCTATTAATATGTTTTTTCCTCACTGCAGGACTAATGAATGGATTAGGAACATTCCATTTTTAAAATACTAATTAGTTAGATTGTATACAAGGACCTAAAAGTTTTACATAGCTCTGAGAAAGAACTGTCAATTCCTATCTGATGAAACTGGAACAGTTCTTCATCTCTGCTTTGACTTCAAGCTGAAGAACTAAGAATACATAATTTAATTATAACGCCTGCTTTAAAACAAATGTATCAAGTAGAGTACAAGAAAATTCACAATTTCAGTTGGAATGTCACCCATCCCAGAAAAATACCATATTCCTACATCTTCAGAGTTCATTCTATTTCAGTATGAACTGAATCACTTGTTCAGTTCAGACTTACTTTCTGGCAGAAAAAGAACAAAGCATATTCTTTCCTACTTTGGACATAAGGTATTTTGTGAAATAATGCTGAAACCTACCTGCTAAGCTTGAGCAGCCTCAGAGGTAGCTGGGCAGACTATCCACTGGAAAAGACAGGATCAGTCTGGTCTGAAATTTTAGAGCAGACACCCAATCATAGGTAAATAATTTAAAGGCTTTCAATCTCGACAGGAGGAAACAAGTCTCTTGGAGAGACAGATAACTTTAAAGGTCAGTCTTAGAGATCATCAGATGAGCATTGGTTATATTGAATTCACTGGGTTTAGGATTTGATCTTAATTAAGGTGCCTAATTCTCCCATATATGGTATAAAGGGAGTTGACAGTGAAATACTGAGTATTTCTGACTCTTATTAGCTCTCATCCTATCTTTTTGAGAGTAACATCAAAATTCTGTATAAGTCCACTGGATCTTTAAATGTATGTAAACAAAATTTAAGATTTTATTGTTTAGGTAAGCATTTTTTTATGCTTTCCTCAATTTTATAAGATTTAACTTTTGAATACTTTTAGGTTTGATACCTTTCAGCAGAGGGACATTTTGCCTTTTGAAGACTTTTGTTCATTTGACTGATTTAAATGAGAAACTCTTTTGTGGTAAAAACTTGTGTTTATCTCCAAATTACAGTTATGTCAGAGAAATGTCCTCCTAATGTTCTTGAATTCTCTAGTTTTTATCCATTGATTGCCTTGAACAAAAAGCTGCTTCCAATATTATTTTTATGTTTCCTTTTCAGTTCATCAAAGGAATATATTGGGCAATTTTTTGTCTTTGAGACATGCATAAAAAGTGTATTAAAAAAAAAAGAAGAGCTCTGTTAGAATTTCTATTTAACTCTTCTGGCATGAATTAAAATTATTACCAATTTCCATGTTTATTTCCCAGTATATACCATTAGTAATGTTGTTCCAGAATTGTTTTTCCATTGAGTAGACACGATCTGAGTTAAAATTAGCTTTTCTCTTCTTTCTCAGTTTTCAGAAAGCCCTTTGTACCAAGAATTACCTTTCTTCAGGACATGTTTGTTGCAGTTCAGTAGCAATAAATTTCACAATCAGGACTACTTTAGCCCACTGTGTAAATTTGGCTTTTCAGACTATTTTTACTTCTCCAAAGTTGGTAAAAGTCATTATTTCCTGTCCAAATGTCTTTAAATACTTACTAGGCTATGTATAAACTTAAGGTGTCTCAAGACAGACATCCTCAAAGATGTAAAGGCTACTATCTGCAATGAAAGTTTCACAGTAAACATAAGTCCTTTTTCAGGTTTGCAGAAATTGCAGTTCAGACTCTCTAGGGACATTTATGGCAGGGAAAATGATGATTTGGGGATTTTAGTTGTTTTGCTTTCTTTTTTGTTTTTTTTTCCCCTTAATCTTGATTCTGTACAATACTGCTAAAATCAGTAATATCTGTTCAGCTTTCTCCAAATCAAAGACCAATTTAACCAGTTTTAAACTTAATATCTTGAGAAGTATATTTTCTCCTTCCATCTTTACCACTCATTTAAAATATGTCCCCTCTGTAAATACACTTTCATAGCAAATGGAGAGAAAAATTATTCCCTTCACAGGAAATTAAATGATATTTGGAAGATTTTGCAGACCATAAGAGATCTCAGACTAATCTGAAAAGAAATAAAACCAAGCAAAACAAAAAATCCCCCAAATAGCCTTCTCCTCTTGCCCTCCCTGTTTATTTTTATTGCAGAAAGATTGTTTGCACTTTGAATGCTGTATAACCATGGGCTACTAAAAAGCTATAGGTAAATTTTCCATGTTTTGCATCACAGTTTGCTGATTTGTTTTACTTCAGTCTTCCTTTCTTGCTCTTTTCATTACTTAAACTACTTCATTAATTCTTATGACCAAATTACTTTCAAATCATTATTTTTTGCTTGTTAAAGTGATTGATTTTATTTATGTTTTTTTTATTTATTTATTAAATGTGTTACGCAATTTTTTATTGTTTACTGTATGGAAAGTGCAAATAGCCCCAAAATGAAGAGATATTTTTTACATATACAGGCATTACAATTTACTTGTACATATGAGCGGAAGAGATTAAATTAAAGGCCCTTTGTAACTGTCAGCTTCTGCTTCTCTCAGGCATTTATTACACAAAACCCAAAAGGTAATCTTTGGAAGCTTCGGGGAAAGTAAAGAATTATTATTTATCTCATTAGTTTTGATTTGACTAAATTTCTGCCTTGGCAGAGGGAATTTTTATCATGCACATAAAAATAACAGGGGTTATGTATGGAATGGTGGATAGACTGACTGCAAGGGATGGTTCTTGAGATATCAAAATCTTGCCTCTGATCTCTCTTTTCTATGATATACTGACTGCCCCCTGTTTCCTTAGCAAAAAGTGTTTTGAGGCAGTAAAGCATAGATGCAAATGTAGGAGTACAAAAATACAGAAGTCATGTTTCCTATAGGTAATACTAGGATTTTATGACAGACCCAGTCCTTTATGAAGGGTTTCTGCTGTTTGTTCAAAAGTTTGATTCAGTATTTTTACATTTCTGTCACAGGTCCCTCATCGGTTTGTCATCAATGAAAAAAAAGACATTTCTCTAGTTCTTTCAAAGGACATCTCTTTTTGAAAGGGTGCAGTTTTATTTTCCTGCCATGGACATCACTTCTGCTGCCTAATATGTACATGGGGATGGAAGTCCTCCACCTCTTTCTGTCTTCCCATGGACCTCTTAAGAATTATCTCATCTAAATAGCAGCCCTGTTATTTTTATGACCTCTAAGAAGTTCTCAGAAATCTTAAGGGTCTACAATGATGTAAATTTCAAAGGAGTAATTATTATAAGAGAGGGTTGAAAAAGTCATCACTTTAATTCCAGATCTTATTAAACTCCAGGTTTTTTTTACTTGAAAGAATGGTGAAGCCTGTATCTCTGTACAATTCTTTGAATCCTTCAAGAATGAACATTGCTAAAACAATAAATCGGCCTGAAACAACTTTGAGTTTAGAACTTGAAAGTAACATATAAGTTCAAAGTACTTCTTTTCTTTTGTCAAAGCAGCAATTAGATTTCCAGAAAAGAGAAAATGAAGAATGATTATAATATTTTAGATGTCATAACCAAGACATCTGACATAAAAATAAATAAATAAATAAATAAATAAATGCCTTCAAAAAGAGTGCCTTAATTTTCTAGCAAACTGAGCATGCAGGCATAGAGCTGAAAGCCTGTTGTGGTCATGCAGAATCTTCTGAAATGGAGTCACTTATGTAGCTTCCTAAATAATGATATAAAAGCCTCTTTTGCTCTCCTACCTTCAAAGATTTTAGTTCATCATTTTCTCAGTGCAGTAGGCTGCATTCTACTCTGTGACATGCAAAGGTTTTAGCTGGGTTCAGACTAGGAGAAAACGAACTCATTTTTCTATCTGCAGAAAAAGTTCCAAAAAGAGAGATGGCGAGAGAGAAAGAGGAGGTAGAGAGGGGTGAGGGCACGTAGCGGGAGTCTGCTGGAAGAAACATACAAAAAATGCAAAGTGAAGCAAAGATAAATACATAGACAAGGAATTGTGATAAAGGGGAAAAAGAAGAGAGAAGCAGATTTTAATGGAAATTTTAATGAAAGAAACCCAAAGCATATTCTCTCTTAATGTCTTTTATTACTGCTAGCTTTGGTCTGAATGAGTAGGGACTAAGCATTTATTTTGATCTAAATACTTAATGTGCTGTCTTTACCTGTGAAAAATAAGCATGCTCACAAAAAAATTGAATTGCCATTGGCAAAAAAAAAAAGAAAAGAAAAGAAAAAGTAATTGCTCATAAAGCCTGTGAATTTACATTAACTTTAGTATTTAAGGAAATCCCTGAAGGAGACTCTGAATCCCATACTGTGGCAGCACTGCTCTGAGTGCCTTTGCCTGTTCCAAAAACCTTTTTGTTTCATGTAGATTTTGCTCAATAAGGCTAAAGATTTATAAACACTATTGTTTTATACACATTTTCTGGTGTTTATAATGGTGCTCCATCTTCAGAGCTTAATTTTAAGGCCCAGTTTTGTAGCTGTTGAGATTGCTCCCTTTGGTGTCTGTGGGATAACATACCACTCCCTCCCAGGTACACTTACTCCTGCTTAGAGTACAACACAGACATAGATTTTAGACTAATGTTTAGTGCCACAACCACACATAAACTAAACAAAGAAAATGAATGTATGTTACAGAATTTTGGGGCTAAGTGACAATTCATTATCCAAGCTGTCATGGGTTAGCAAAGCATAGTCTCGGAAGTGATGTTCTTGCAAAGGGGTGCTTACAGCTCCTTTATGACCTGACAGAACCTATCAGCTGGCCAGTTTGAATATGGACAATTTTTTAAGCCACTTAAAATTTTGACTGCCTCTGTGATCCACACTTAAGAATAGACAAACCCCGGGCAGAGCCTCTCTCTCTCGTTTCCGGCGCTGGGACAGGTGGCTGCAGGCCCTGTGCGGGGGCCGGCGGACCCGGCCCAGGCCCTGCTTGGGCCAGGCCAGGCTGGGCCACGGCCATCCTGGAGCCGATGGATCTGTTCCAGCCGTGGAACCCCGCCCCCCTCCCCCCCACCCCTGCTATGAGCAGACAGAGTGGCCCAGCTCCCCCCTCTCCAGTGTGGCAGAATATTCAGCTGAAACTGCACCGCTGTCCGGCAAAAAATCATGTGACCAACAGCGATAAGCGAAATTCCAGCTGCAAGGCCGAGGTGAGATTAACCCTTTTAGTGCTATGAAGAGCTGAAAACCTGAGGGAAGAGAAAGAGGAGGTGCTTAAAACTGAAATTCTGTTGTAAAGCTATGATATATCAGAGTACCCGTTGTAATTTCATGAAGGCATGAGGGGTGGAGTGTTCAACTTGTGAGCAAAAGCACGTGTGCTGAGATAAGCAGATGCTGAAGCAGCTGTAATTTCATGAGAAGTCTGAACAGGGAGAGATGGAAGCGATGAGGACTTTTGCTCCAAATGGAAAAGGAGAAGACCTCAGTTCCTAGAGATGCTCCCAGAGATAGTCCTAGAGATGAAGATGAGGAGGACCCTTTGCTCCCAGGGAAGGAGGAGTGCCTCTGTTCTTAGAGATGAAATGCTCCCAGAGATGAGATGGGTGAAGAGAACTTTTGTTTCTGAACGACTCAGCTTTAAAATTGCACCCCAGTAGCTCAAGATTGGACCCTCAAAAGCAGTTCCTGGAAAAGCTGCAGGTCGGGGGAAGGGACTCATATGCGAGCAGAGACTCCTCTTCCTAAATGGACTGAACAATATTTGGAAGTGGGCAGCTGTCTCATTGTGATAATGTTTTCATAGCATGAGCAAGAAGAGACTTCTCTTTCTAAATGGACTGAAGAAGGTTATCATGGAAGTGGTAAACAGAGTGAACATCTTAAGGGTTGTCTTTTTAAATTGTCAGTGGGAGAAGGGAGGAAGGTGGAGGGGAGGAGAAGTGTTCGGAAGGTGTGGTATGATTTTATTTTTTTCTTTTTCCTTCTTTTGGGTCCGTTAATAAACTTTATATTCTTTCAAGTTTGGTGCCTGCTTTGCTTTTCTCCTTATTATTATCTCACAGAGGGTAAACAGTAATGAGTATTTTGGACCAAACCACTACACAAGCTTAAAAAGAATTTGAGTTGGCTTTTTATTTCAGTGTTACAACTTTTTTGGCACTTGACCAAAAGCCAGGTTATAAACATGAAGACAACTTATCAAGCAGATAATCATGTTATAGAAGAGCACAGCATCTCTTCAGGCAGAATTTTGCTTCTTCCTGGCCATTCTGTAGAGCCAGTTTATACTTTGATTTTACCAAGAACTTTAAAGTTCAAATTCAATTACAAAAATAAAAAGAGATCAAGCACTATTACATCACTGCAGAGATCAAGCACTTGATCATTTCCTGAAAACAGACAACCAATGGCAGCTGAGAAAATCAAGAACTGCTAGTTCAAGTGTTTCAAAATTGTATTTGTAGGGCTTTGTACATACCAGCACACATACGTATAATGTTATTTATTTTTAATTCTATTTTAATGAGGGATGTAATAGAAAATTCACCAGTGCTTAAAACAACATCTTTTTCTTTGTTTTCTACTAGCTAAGCTTGACTGCCGGTGAAAAATGGTGTGTAAATGGATTGGACTAGAAAGATACATGTGCTACTCAAAATAAACTTAAGTTAGAGTTAAAATGACTGAGGGAGAACAGCTGCAGGCTAAAAGGATTAAAACAAACTGAAATCTCATTCTCCAAAAGTGATTATTTCAGCAGAAAACAATGCAATTCTTGTTTACTGGCTAGGAAACATGAATTTATAGTGATGATAGACATTAAAACCCCTTAGGGAGATCACTATGAAGTAAACCCCACATTTTAATTGCAAAGGAATGCAAGCAGCTTACCTTGAAAAATTGCTGATATTAAACTAGTCAAATTTCATTGGAGATGAGATGTAGAGTTACCGAAAAGAACATATTACTATTTTCAAGCGGTGCCATGTTAAGCATTGATGTTAGAAGCCCAGTACATTTTCAAAAAATAAGAGGATCAATTTCAATCAATCTTCTAATTCATTAGTAAACACTACATCATGGATGGGAACACTGATTACTAGTACTAGTTAACTTTCATCCCTTCATGACCCAAAATGTGGAATTACGTAGTAAAAGACAAGAATTAAATGCATTAGACACAGAAATGCATTTAATACCTGACACAGAAATGATATTTTAATAGAAATGCTTTACAGAGGTCTCCACCCTTCACTCTGATATATGTGGATTTAGAATGAAATATTTATGTAAATATCATAGAAAACTCATTCACCTCTAAGGGGGTTCACTTATCAAGATGTGAAAGCAAATACACTTTACATTATGCTGTCTGCATATCAATATTCCTGTTTCCTGGTAGCTGAGAGATCTGAACTCTAACTTCTGTTTTGACACAGTTCTACTATCATCCTGGGCAATCACTGGGGTTCAAATTTTCCAAATCAGCCTTTTATAATTGGGTCCCTCATCATGAATTTCTTGAAGAAGGGCACAAGAAAGTTTAGACTACGAATATTACCTCAAAGTATTTATTAAAATTGTGATTATCAGTATTTTCTAAATGTTCCTTATGCTCGAATTACAATGTAAACATCTGCAGGAAAGAAAAAATCACTAATCAGGCACTGTTAAGGTCTATACATCTTTATTCATTAAATGCCAATGACTAGTTAAATTATATAGTTTCTTTAATAAAGGATATCTCAAAGTTAAAGGCATCCCAAATTATAAGAAGCTAAGACAAGAGAAAATCACTTCAGCACGTTTAGACATAAACAGAGTGAAAAAATATCAGCCTAAAGATGGGAGGGGAACAAGGTTTTAATTCATTTCCCAACCCATTGAACACAAAGGAGTTACAAAAGGTGCGTTTAAAATTACCCAACTTCAGATTGGGTATATACATTGGGCATTATATATAGAAAGTTGAGTCTATACTACTTATCCAAGTCTTTTTCAGACACAGCAGAAAGAAAGAGACATCTTCCAGAGATGTTATTTCACCCAGATCAGACAACCTGATTAAGAGGAGTTGACTGAAACTCTGTAGATGTTTCTTTCCCTCAGTGACTACAAAAGGAGTCAGGTGACTGGTCCTGAATCAGACATTCATCTTTTATCTTTTAGATTTACAAAGTCAGATGAGACCAAGTGTCTTGACATGAGTTAACCCTGGACTTTTGTCTCCTACAAGCTTCTCCACCAAGGCATAGTTTGCAACACATTTCTTCTAAGAGCATTTCAAAATTAACAAATCTAGTATATGACAAAAGAAGAGCTGGGATGAAGACAAGAAGGAAGTAGAAGGCAAAATGAAAGGAGAGAAAAATGGAGAAGGATAAAGAACAAACAAAAAAACAAATGGATAGGAAGAGAACCAAAGAAAGAATGAAAAAAAAGGAGAAAAGGAAAGAAGGAAGGAAAAAGGAAAAAAGAAAAAAGAAGACAAGGAAAAAAGAGAAAGTGAAAAGAAAAAAGGAAGGAATAAGAAAGAAGAAAGATATGAAAGCAAAGGTGGAAATAGAAAAATTTAAACTCTACTTAGAGGAAGAATATAGAGCAAGAAGTGTTTTGTGTGCATTTAATGATTCTAATTTGCACAGTTGGCACAAAGATACTACTGTTAATAGGCACTTTGGAGATGACAGTGATAATATGCTAGATTAGGCAATGACCATTTTCTGATTATTACAAGCTCTCTGTTTAAAGTAATTACTACAAGTGACCTTAATTCCAGTGAGGACTTGGTTTACTGAAATTAAGCTTCCAGCATCAATGGCTAAACTGTCGCATATAGCTGTTAGTGTTTTTACATTTATTTGTTCAGAAAAGAGAAAAAAAGGAAAGTGTCAGATAAATCTTTATCTGATGTAAATTACCACATCTTACGTGTCCCCTAAGTTGATTTACACAGACTGGTCAATATGCACTGCAGTTCACCAAAAGCCAATATTCACTTTATTTACAAATTGGAAAATAAGCATGCTTGCTGCAGGGAAGAGTAAAGCATGTCTTTGATTCTTCCTTGAACAAACAAAAAAAATGAACTACATTCTTTCAAACGTAAGGGTACTGAGTCATATCGCAGTGTCATTTGCAAAAGAACCCTGAGGCTGTGGCAGGCCAGCTTATCTTACTGTTGCCAGATTTATTACTAGCAGAGTTTTGAATGCTTAACACTTTTTGAAGGATTTCAGAATGTCAGACTCTGACTGACAGCTTTACTTGGTGACTTCCTTGCTTGTGAGTATATGACAGTTTGACAGGTATCCTTAGGGTTCATTTAATTGTTTTATGCAAGTCTTCTTACCGAATAACATTAATGACCATTTTACATTGTATGCACAGTAGCAGCAAACTTAAGCTGCCACACTGCATTCTATCTTAACTCTCCCATTTACTAGCTCCAGGCATTTTTGTACTTTTCCCCTCCCTCCTCCTTTAGCCAAAAAAAAATATTTAAAATAACGTATTCACAGGAAAAGGTAACAGATTAAAGACTAATGCTTACATGGTGTCTTACAAAATTAAAATATCATCAAATGTTTAAAAAAATGAGCAGATATTTATACTGATATGAAAGAGTTATTCTGGAAACACTCTTTTAAAGGAAAATAAAAGCAGAAAAGGAAACATAAGGAGAGAAAATAAGAAAAGTTTTAATTTCTGAATAAAACATTTATGTGTAGTCATGGCTATTAATACCATTGTTGTTGTTACTGTTGTCATAGTTATTAAGATTTATTCTCCATCAGGTTAAAAGTATACATCTATCCCCAGAGCTACTTTATTCCAGGCAAATACTGACATTTTTTTCTTACTATGGCAGGTATGGTTCTTTTCTTAATAGTCAGTCAGTCTTGCAGCAGCTGCCAGTGATGTGGAATGACTGATGTGATCTATAGAGTCATTAAGTAGCTAACCTGCTCTTGAAATGTTCATTAACAATTCTGAGGTTAAGAGTATGGAAATCTTACATCCATTCTGACTGGATAACACAGTGACGTTGTCTTTTGCTGTGACTCACTTATCTTCTGTCTGCAAATTCCTTGCCATTTTTATTACAGCACTTGAGAAAGAAAGGCAGACTGTAGTTTAACGACTCAGATACTTAAATGCTACATCACGGATATATCCAAGCTATCACCTACTCTGATGAGAGAGGGAGATGAAATTAGTTAGTATTTTTATATTTCTTTGACCATTCTGAAAAGAGAGACAAACTAAAACATTCAATAAAGAAAAATTTGAAAGCAAAAATATTCCTACCTCATAGGCTACAAACATCACTCATAGAAAAGCTATCTTTTGGAATGGTCATATCTGCTGTTTACCTGCAGAATATCAAACATACAGAGAGGTTAACCCTGGGTAGCCTAATAAAAACCTCCTGCTCCTCTTTGCTTATGAACAAAGCACTTAATCAGTACTGGAATTTCATCAGTGAAAGTCCTTAAAAGAAAAAGAAGTATATTTTTTTTGGCCATAGAAAGGATCTGACTTTTTTCACCCTGTTGTAAATATGACTCAGTTCCTACATCCTGGTCCACAGAATTTCTATTTCTGTGATCTACTCAGGGGGTCTGGATGCCTTGTTGAAAGCCGTGGAATGAATCACTATTTAGGAAATGTCAGATGCATTAACACTGCTGTTGGAAGTTCCCACAGGAAACTAAGAAAAAAAGGTAGGGTAATTTGCAGTTTTGGTATCAAGGCATTGCCTAGGAGAATTTAATATTAACTTGGGCTTCATCAAACACTTCCTATGTAGCCCTTTCACAGAGTAACTGTGAAAGGCAAAGTGTTGTTTCATGAACGGCATGTTTGTTTCTTTCTAGAAAAGCAGTTTCAGATACATATTTTAAAAAAATATTAAGTGTTGAGTAATCATAGCTACAAATGAAATTGATGAAAATGCTCAGCATTTCTATGACTGGGGCCATGATCAAGAAAAACAGAAAATTATGTAATGGAGACACTTACGGCTCTTTCACTTGACATTGAAAAAGCAGTTCTATGATAAGTCAAGTGTCATACACATAATAATAAAGTGATTAACAAATCTACTATTCACAGGTTTCAAGATCAGTCTTTTACCACTTTGACCTCTGCCTACACTTATTTGAACAGCACAGAAGGCATACATCTTATTCTACTACAGTTCAGGTCCCTGGTCTGTTCTCAAAGAAGCTTAATATTTGTTACAGATAAATGGACTTGGTTGCATGTTACAGGTAAGGCTTTGAGTGGGAAGTCAGCGATAATGGTTCCTGATAAAAATTTGATGGATAGTCTCTGGGGTGAAGGCATCATTAGAATGTGGACAAAGCGCAGCAATGGTGATTCATTCCATTTTCTATCAGGAAAAATCACCACCAGCTATCATTATGCAGAATGGCACTATTTAATCAAAAATAGATAGAAGGATTTGGGATGAAGAAAAATATTCTTATGCTACCATTCTTGAAAAGACCTTCTACCCTCTGTTCCATCCCTTGTTGTCTTTCATGGAGAAAATAAATCAATTGCGTGAAAAGAATAGATTATGCAGACTATTCATTATTATCATCACACTTTCAGGGCTTCATTGACAACTCCCATCTTGTGATTATGTTGTGTGGAGGTAAAAACATCTGCTGAATTAATGACAAATCTGTCAGTGCCTTTATCCTCTGCCCTGTTTGAAATGATTAAACTCATCAAGTGTTTGCTTAATCTATTTTTCCTTTTCATATACCATGCTCACTGCCTGGGGCAAACCCATCTAATAATACTCAATTGAATAAAACCATAACTCATGATCCAATAAATTATTAAAAAACCCTGCATTGCATCAGATTCATCATTCATCTTACCATAGTGGCAGAAAGCCTGCAGAATTCCTTAACAATTCTTGCTGTGATAAATAGCTCTATTAAAATTTATGAATACAGTGGTATATATTAACAGATAGTTTGTTACTGAATTATCTGTCATACTTCTTTGTTTTTTCATGCACCAACATGTTGCATTAATAATTCCACTGGTCTGCAAAACTCAGTCAGCTATAATGCAACAATATGTTTTATTGTTTTTTATTTTTTAACTTAACCCTGAGATCCCTTCAAAACTGTGGTAACAATGCTGTCCTGAATTGCTTTTGCTCATATTTTCAGTCTTAATTTCTTAAGAATTATTAACATCTATGTCCCTATGATTGACTAGTTACAAAACAAAATTAGAACTCTCATGACACACAATAGAAAGAATAAATAATGATTAAGTAAGTAGCTGCCATAGGACTGAAAGATAACAAATTAGGAGATACCAGCCTAGAAGAGAGTGGAGTGAATGTGAATTTTTTTTGCCCCATATTCTTTTGATTTCATTAAATCATAGAATCATAGAATTGTTTAGATTAGAAAGCACCTTAAAGATCATCCAGTTATCCCTCTGTCATGGGTAGTGTCACCCACTAGGTCAGGTTCCTGGGGGCCCCATTAACCATGGCCAGGAAAACTTCTGGGGATGGGGCATCCACAGCTTCTCTGGGCAACCTGTTCGGTGTTTACCATCCTCTGAGTAAAGTAGTCCATCATCGCAAGTGATATTGCCTCTCATGCACAGCTTTCAGAGAAAATATTTTCATAGCATATTGAAAAATAAGAAATTTGCCTTTTTTAAATAATAGAATAAAGTTTGCTTATGTGAGCTGTTGCTTCATTAAAGCATTTTATTGTTTGCAACCAGTTTTATTTACTTCACAGAGAAACAACTGAAAGTCTACCATGTTTCTGTTTTCAAGGTTCTGACGTCCAAGTAAATCCCATCTTCTCAAGACTGGATTCTTCTGAACGCATAATTCCAGCATGAGGTGTGGGGTGGGAAAGGAAAAAATAGGAAGATTTAAAATAGGAAGATTTTAAGCTCTCTGCATCTGTACCTGACTGTATTTTAATTTTCAGTTAAGAAATCTATACTAAGCTTTATCAATGTACAAATATATGGAAATAAAGCCCCTAAATAATCAAGAAAAAAAAAGTAGGCCTGGTTTATTTTCTGAAGTACACTACGGTGTGCTTTCTTTCAGAACACTGTGTCACTACTAATGATATCAAAATAATTTTAGTCATGTAATAATATAAATAATACATTTTTCTTGATCATTATAGCCCTCTATCAAAGCTACTTGAATGTTATTTTGTGTACACAGAAGGAACTAACTGCTTGTAGAAAGGCAAGATACTGCCATTACGTACATTTGAAACTAATGTAATGCTGCAACTAAAATTGCCATTTTCCTTACACTATGTGTTTGAAAACTGTACGGCTTAGAGATATTGCATAACAGCTCAAATTTTTTTAGGACACAGATTTTGGTAAGAGCTCTTAATGCATGATCTTTGTCAAGGTATCCACTGCGCCCCAATAAAATTTGAGGTCTACCAAAAAAAACAATAAAGTGGATTGAAAGGTAGGTTATCCTCTATCTGTGGTCATGTTCTCATTTATTAATTAACTTTGGGAAGAATCAGCAAATATATTCCTCACCTTTCAGGGCACTAACCTTTAATCCTGTAAAACAATTGCCCTGATATATTTACCAGAACACTGTGCCTTACAAACTTGCAAGATCCATTCAAAGCTATCAACTAATCAGACTTTAACCAAAGCATAGCTAAAGAGGGAGGTGTGGGCAGGGAATTTAAGACTTTAGTGGCTTAAGATCTCAGTCACCTGGGAAAAGGGAACAACATCTAAATTATCTCTTCTGTCTGTGTCCCGAGACTACAAAATGTTGAAATCTGAATTAAAAGCTGTAAATGTCACATCAGATATTTAAGGGGGTAACATATAAATAGAAGAAAAAAAATACAAAAAAACCCCAGCCAAACCAAAACCCCCAAAAAACCCCAAAACCTAACAAAAACAGGAATGAAATAGAGTATCCATATATATCCTTTCAGATAAGACAGAAGTGAAGGTAAAAGAGCTAGGATTCTCTGACATTTAGACATTAATAAAAACCAAGCACTTAGCATGAATAAAACAGAAGGCAGTTTTAAATCTCTTTAGGGAAGAATAGTAAAGAAGTATAGTTGAAAAAATATTCTATAAACTCCTCTTTGTGACAGAAAACTGAAATATTATGAGAAATACTAATAGCCCTGAGAGCTCTCCTATTATGGTAGACTTCATCTTCTACAGATATATATTCCAGCAGAAATGTTAGTAGTAAAAAAAGTGCTGAATGTGATTGGAGGGGAATTTTCTCTCCAAATTTGCATAGATTCAAAGAAGAGGGTGTCACAAGGGAAACTGTAGAAGCTCTGATTTAGTGAAAGCATTAGAGAAAGGATGGGGGAACTGGTTTTAGAAAAAAACGTCAGTGCTTCTGGGATGTGCTAGAAAAGGAAATAACCAAGAGGCAGAAAGATTACATGCAGTTTCAAAGCAATCTGTGTTTAACAAGAAAATTGTCAATATTTTAAATATCAGTGAGATAGATGCCTAAAATATTTGTGTGCTAACAATGTGCTAAAAATGTAATTGGAGATACGTATTTTGTGATAATTGATGAAACAGAAATTATTTAAAATATAAAAAAGATGGAGTGAAAGTTTAGTAGTACAAAATTCAGGGTCATGTATTTTAAATAGTAACATAAACTTCTACTAGGAGCTTATATCCTAGAACAGCCTAAATTTGGGTAAAATGCTTCATCACAGAAGTGATGAACAAGTATCTTTATGTTGTACAGTTCAGTACTGGAACAAGAAATACAATCTGACTCAATTATGGAAGGAAGATATGATAACTTTTTTTTTTTAAGTCTTCTATTCAGGCAAGCAAACTGCATTTCTTTTACTAGAAATTCTGCTACTTTCTTTTAAACACAATGAAATAGTCTTCATTTATCGCTTTTCTTCTCACGCTGCTGGGAAAGGAACATGTTGGTATAACAGTATGTAATTCCCTTTTCCTTAGCTGAGTAGTCAGGACTATATCCTGCTTATACTTCCCCATCACACTGATAGGGTTCATACAGTTTTGCCAGTCTTGTTCTTTGTTGATGGCTCTTTCTATGGTGTTATGCCTTCTTTATTGTTTTCTTTCTCTCTTTTATTCTATAGCAATAAAACATGATATGTAAGACAACTACAAACTTCAGCAGAAATAACCATCTTCCCAGTGCTACCTATCTCATTATTTCTTTTCTTAACATTCATTTTGGCCCAATGATCTTATATTTTTTGCAAGAAGAGCAAATATAAGCCCCTCCTGAATGCCATACCGACTCTACTATTGCATGTGTTAGTAATTACACACACACGCACACATGCTTTTAAAATGTAATTTGTGTATTAGCGCACCCAATGGAAATCATTTAGAGTGCAGTGTTAGGTACTAGGAAGCTGACTTTCCACATGGGTTGATCAAGGTCTGGTACTCACTGCCTTCATTGGGACAGCTATTAAAACAATACAATATGCAACTGTAACTAATGGAAAAGGAAACATAGGAGTTTTTTCTTCCTTAGACTGTCACATTTCTAAAGATGTTTCAGGGTAAAAATGCTAATAAGAAAACAAGGGGCTGTTTAACTTCAGGCAGTATTTGACTCCCACTATTCTTTTTTAATCTGAATAATTAAGCTTCTGTTTCCCCCCCTGTTTTCCTGATCCATCTTTGTGCCCCAGCTTGGTTGCTGCTGAAATATGAAGAATGTAAGTATGTAAACAACCATGTTATCATTGGAGCTTACAGGGACTAAAGAAAATGGGCCAGGCTCTTCTAGTGGTATCCATTTACAGGATGAGAGGCAACAGACAGGTTCTTAAATACAGGAAATTTTGTTTAAACGTAAGAAGAAAAAAACCCCAAACCCAACCTTTTTTACTGTGATGGTGGTCAAACACTGGAGCAACTTGAGAGGTTGTGGAGTCTCCATCCTAAGATATATTCACAGCCCAACTGGGCATGGACCCTGAGCAGGCTCCTGTGGATAAATGACCTTATTCTGAACAGGTGGGTTGGACTAGATGATCCCTGAAGGTACTTTCTAGCCTCAGCACTTCTATGCTTCTGGAATGGTGTGTGTTCAGGATTGTTTCTCCTAAACAGGTGAAAATTGTCAAGCTCTGCTTCTGTATTTTTTACTTCTTTAATTAATATCTCCTTCCTGTTACTTTTGCTAATGAGGCATATTAGCACAGTAGCTGGCATGATGTTCTGAAAACCAATATAATCATGTGACATGTGGTATTATATTTAAGGGGATAAATGACACAATGTAAATAATCTCTAACTTACTAGCTACTTTCTAGCATTCATCCAAAATCTTGACAAAATGTAAGTTATATGAGTTGTTGGTGGAAATCATAATAAAAAAAATTGTCATATCATAAAGAAATCTGTGAGTTATTTGTAGCAAATATTTTGTGAGAATTAAACTCCTCTACTGATGAGAGAAAGGAAAAAATTGACAATACTTAATAATTGTTCTAGTTTAATAAATGTTACAGCCCAAATTGGATAAAATAAGTTTTTCACTCTCTTTATGAGATTCCACATAGAGCAATATTTTGACTGCATTTCATTTACAAGCACAGAAAGTCCTGAAGTGTCTCATTTTGCATGTCAACTCAGCTGATTTTCCACCCACACTTCATTACTTCTGCTGTATAATGTCACTTTTATGATTTTGCTTGAAGTAATAGCTATGGTTGGATAACATGAGAAAATGGTGCTTTCCACCTCTGCTAATTATATTTTTTGGTTTGTAAAGACACCATGAATATCTTGCTGTAATATTTAGCTCAATAACTTACATACAGCAATATGTATAAATTGCATGCAGGATTCTAGATATAAATGGTAAATGCACAATATTTATTTTTATAGTTAACTTATTTTTCAAACCAAGGGAGATGTTCATTGTCAGACTACATTAGTCTCATTTATCTCCATGATGTCCTTAATGTTATAAGATGTTACAGCCACATTACTGGCTCCTGCAGGCCTGTATCAGCCTTTAGCTACTCAGGCACATTATTAGATTGTCAACATAATTCAGACGTCTCATACAAAAAGAGCCAACCCACTGGCTTCAGTTCTTTGTAAATGTATTTGCCTGATTTAGTATCTTTAAATTTATCGAGTGTTCTTTTTGATTTTAGTTACACAGACATTACTTAGAGAATCTTGTTTAAGGCTGCTAAAAATACTAAGAAAGGTAGCACTTAGCACAAACTCTTGCTATTGGCACATACTATTCTGGTACATCACTGCACAATACCCGGATGAAGAAGAAAACTCATGGAATATTTATGAAATGAAAATAGACAGGTGTTTTGAGGTGACTTTGGCTAACTGATATAACTCTGTTTAGAGCATTCTGATTTTTTTAAGAAAAGTTACCCACTTTTTGTAGCATTTAATACCATAAAATTTTTTTGAATGTGCTAGTTAATTTGTACTTTAAAAAAGCACAAATATTTGAAAGAAAGAAAATTCAGGAGAAATTTGGTTGTGAACGAGCAGCCAGAGAAAGGATGGATTTTTTTCAGAGTGCCATCTCTGATATAATTTTCAAATAAGTCACTTGGACCCTCACTCTGCATAAGTAGGACAAGTATTCAGCTATTTTATTTGTTTGGGTTTTTAAAAATTTTTTTGTTTATGCATTGAAGTACAAAAAAGCATTCATCACCAAAGTCCAAAGACAGAAAGATTATCAGTAGAACCTCCTGTATAATTGGATGAAGCTGAACCATGCCATCTCTGAGGCAAAGCAATGTATTTCATTGGAATTCAGTGCATTTTCACTTCTTAACATTTCTCACTAACCTAAATCAAATAATCCTAACCACAGAAAACAAAGTGTGTCAGCAAATTTCAGTAACTCATTTCCCAAAATATTATTCTTGTGATTTGCTGTGTATCCGTATGCACACATACACAACTGCGTATGTCACACATAAGATGTACAAAACATTATTATTAAATTTTCTCGAACAAAAACATTAGCTTTTTGTGGTCATTGTAGCAGCTTTTTGGAAGCAAGTTATTGAAAGTGCAGAAGCCTCACAAGCATAGCTGAATATCTGTGTATTTTGCCTAAAATATGCAAATGAACTCTTTAAAAGGGAAAGATTTATAAAAACCTGCTACGTGTTATATATTAGGCAGAACTATATACAAATTAGTCATAATTTGTATAAGCAAAATACTTATTCATCTCCCAAACCTCATTTCCAACTACTGTAATGATGAAAAGATCAATCATGGAACAGAACTGAGTAGATACTCTAAATCCATCTAGCATCTGGAACTGAAGCCAGTGAGCTAATAAATGAGCTAGTTTCAGGAGAAGATGAGTGTGCCCAGAATCTTAAAAACACTGAGCAGGTGCTAAGTGTAACTGGATAAGACAAAGCAAAATCCTCTTCCAAAACCTGATTTTTTTTGTGGGCTTTAGTAAAATTCTCTGTATTTTCATAATTTTTTCATGCAATCTAGATGGAAAGTGAATCCAAAAAAAGGCCCAAACAAATAGCCTAAAACTTTACAAGTAATAAATCAAATGTCTTGGTTAGATTTCTATCCCTTTGGCATTCTGTCCACATACAGTATTGTGAGCAGTTTTTTGTTTGTTGTGATTTTTGGGAGTGGGAGGATGACAGTAATCATTCAAAATCTCTGCAACTTAAAAATATCTTTACTACTGATTCTGCTATCTCAACCCTTTCCAAGGGCACACCTACTATCCTGTACTCTTTGTCAACATCTATCAAAAGCTGACATTAGAAGTGTTAGCATTTGTGGTAGAAACATACGGGTTTGCAAAAATTCTGATTTACTGAATCCATTAAGTGTATTATTATTCCTTAAAACTCAGAAACCTTTCATTTAAATGGAGGAGAAAATATGAAGGAAGGCAGGAAAAAAGAACAGAGGGAGTGAAGGAGGGGGGCAAAGGAAACAGGCAATATGCAAAGGCACATTTATGGTTTAGTAACCTCATATGCATATCATTGTGCTGATTTGTAATGACCTGTCAGATAGCTGGTAATTTACTTACTGTTTTACTGGTAACATTTACTGTTAAAGGAGAGAACTTAAAAAAAACTTTTCTAAGCATGCATTTTTTCCTAAAGTTGGGTGAAGAATTTTCAGATGTTAACATACTTGTGAAGGTCCAGTCTTTTACATGATGGAATAGCTTCAGGTGGATGTAGAACTCCCTGTGTGTCCATTTTCACTTGTTATCTATGTCTTTGTTCAGGTTTTATTTTGTCATGCTTCTCTTACAGTGATTTTCTTTTCAAAGCAAACAAGACAAGAAAATAATTTGTTAATGTTGTCTGTCTCAGGATCCAAACACACCATTTGATCCAAGCTAATCCAGAGAGTTTATGATGAAGTATTTACTTTTACTTTGTTTGAAACATTAGATTTGTGTGAAACATTGCAGTATTTTACTTAAAGTCTACCTCCCCCTCACCAGTATATTATCATCTTACCTATGACAAAAAGGAGAAAGTAGTTTTTCTGTATCTATTTTGGCATTTAATTTGATCCATTAAATTCATTGGTAAATCTAGTGATCTAGACCTAGTTGGAGGCATCTAAAACAAATGTGATTTTTTTTAAAAGAATGTCAGTGAAAAGTTCTGTGAAGAAGGAAAGTTGTAATTCCTAAAGAGGAAGATAAACCAGGGTCAGTTACAATAAACATCTTTGCAGATTAGAGGCAGCATAACAGCTTGAACACGTTCTCAGTAGCAGGTGTTTCAACAACAGGTGACATTTATTTGGGAGCCCATGACTCAAGAGAATGATGTTGTTAGGAATAATACACAAAAATGACTTTTTGGAAAGTATGAGATTATTGATATTGCAGATGAAGACAATAAAAGCATATAGACGTCAATTTGCACTTGCTTTTCTACATTATGTACAATGTTACAGGTTCAAAGTTAAGCCCTAAAATGTAATTTCCTAATGGATTAACTCAACGAAAACCCATGTGTCTTTGTCTTTCAAAGCAAATTTAAAAACAAACACATATCATTGAGTGGGAAGAGAACTGCCTATAAAGCAATGTAAAATGCAGCTAATGAAAAGTAATTAATCTTACCCTAGCCATTCTGCTGGCTGACTTCTCTGCAGGTGCAGAAGAAAATGCCTGTCAGAACTCTGTCCCTGGCTGCTTAGTAGATCTGAAGTGATACTGTTTTACCCAAGGGGACATGCCAATTAAAAAAGAAGTGGAAGCTTCCTTTCAGGGTGAAACTGCATTACATAGTGCCAAAACTCTCAAACAATAATTCTTTTAATATCATCATTGAAATGAGTTTTCATCTTCTAATCAGACTTTTTCTCTTACAGATAGTGATGTGCAGTGTACTGAAAGTTTAGTGAGTAAAACAAAAATCTATTCTTTGCATGATATTTTTAATCCTTGAAGATGTAAAGTAGGCTACAGAGCTAAAAATAATACAGAAAAACCCTTATATCAGTGATAGAAATATGTAGGATAAAAATTTTTCTCTAGATAACGCAAAAGGAGGTCCACCTGGCACTCTGCAAGATGCTGCCAATTACACTGACTTTTACATATAATTTATAAATGAAAGTTTGACCTTCACATCTTTGCAATATTAATTAAGCTTTTCCCAGGGAGAGTAAGAGAAGGTCAAATGCGTGAAGAGGAAAAGACAACATTTTTACGATGCTCAAACTCGTTGTGAGGTAGAGAGCATTTTTTTTAGCAGGGTGGGGGACTGGTCTTTGTAGCAAATTATGAGAGAAAGTGGAGGATTTTTGGTGCTTTCAATTCAGTTTGGTTCCTTTCAGAAAGAAGTGTTTTATCCAAACATATATTAGAAGAGTCTATGACAAAAATAAATCAGTCACATAATATAGTTCATACTATGCAAGAGGCAAATTAAATTCCCTGATGTTCTCTCCTAGCTGTAGTATCAGAGGGCCTGTTAATGAGTGACATAGAAAGATTTAAAAGTTCAGAAGAGCAATTAATCACCTGTAGATAGATAAACAGGCATAAGATCACTACCATTTTAGTTACTCTAAAAGTAGTTTGACAGTTGTCCCTGATTTTTCATTATAGAAATGAAAGATTGGATAAAAGATTGGGCAGCCTTGATTTCAAAAGGAATGACATTTTAAAATGGGAAGCAATTAATGACTTCTGAATGAAGCTACAAGTGAAGTTCATAAAACTGACTGGTGAGTTTCTCTTCTCCATTAAACTTCTGCACTGTTTCACATGGTTAGGTAATAATGGCTCAGTGCATTCAAAAATGATTAACATTTTAGTTAATATACTTATTCCTGAATTTTTACTTCATTGGGTATTTCTTTTATACTTGAATATCATACTTTTGTAGACTTGTTTAAGAAACATTATTCATGTGTTTCTTCCACAGTATTCTGTCACACCTCCCATAAGTTTTTAATAAATGATAGGTGTATGTAAATATTTATATAGAGAAGCTACATTTCAGAATAATTAGTTGTAACTTTTATTATCAATAGCCAATAGAAATCATAGAATGGCTTGGTTGGAAGGGGCGTTAAAGGTCATCTAATTACAACCCCCTTGCCATGGGCAGGGATGCATTTTACTAGATCAGGTTGCTGAGCACTCCATGCAAGGGTGAGAACAGATCTAATTAGAGAGTATAGGCGGCATTAATAACAGAGTCTTAGCAAAGGCAAGGGGAGAGATGGAATCCTGATTCTTCAGTCTCTTCAGATGGTGGAAAAATCTTGGTTCTGCTGTTGTTAAATTTCCCATTTGGGGACATCTTTGTAAATTGGAGGGGTTAAAATATCATATTATAAAATGGTTTGCTCTAAATTTATGTTCATTCAACTCACATTTTTAGGAACTGGAATAAGGAAAGCCTCTAACTGATACCGTAATGGCTAAATAAAATTCACCTAACACCTAACATAGGATGAAAGGCTTTTCTTGCTGCCAAAGCCCATTCAGTTGCCACACATTATGGAGCTCCAAGTGAAAGTGGCATTGTATGAGCAGCACAACATTCTAGTAACATTTAAGTTTTTACCAAGTGCTAAATATATTTGATGTATACATATTTATTTATTTGTTTCATGTTTTCATTCAAATTTATAAAATACTTCAAATTTTAAATTTAAATTGAATAAAGACACTGACAGTGTTGACTCTGTTACCAACCAAGGAAGGCTGCTGCTAGTAACTGGCTTCAGTTATGCACATGCACTGTTTTTCCTCTATTCACCAACTAGCTGAATCAAAAGCTATTAGGTTGTTCAGACACAAGTTGTCCTTGTTAAATCATGCTCATTGTCCACAGTTTTCCATGTACTAGATTGTGGCTTGTCATGTACCTTATCATTTATATACCTCTGGCTTCATAAAGGATTTATTTCACAGTCTTTCCAGGAATGGGACTGAAGCTGTCCAGTCTGCAGTTCCCTGGATCCTCTTTTTTGCCTTTGTTGAAGACAGACACGAGATTTGCAGGCAGTCATCAGGAACCTCCTCTGATTGCCATGACCTTTCAAAGTTAATTGAGAGTGGTCTTGCAATTGACATTGATCAGCTTCATCAACACCCTCAAGTATATCCCATCTGATCCAATGCATTTTTAAGTGAAATTTCTTCAAATACTTTCTAACCTTTTCGTTCTCCACTGTGGTTAAATTCTTTGCTCTCACAGATTTTATCTCTAGTCCTAAGGACCCTAGGCCCAAACTTACCAGTAAAAATGAAGGAAAAACTCCATGCATCAGGCTTTTCTTATATTTTGTCACTGTGTGTCTGACTCCAGTGAGCAGTGGGACTACATTTTCCTTATCTTTCCCTTTGCTTACAGTGTATAGAAACCCTCACTGTCCTTCACATTCTGTGTGAGTTAAAACTGAGATTTGTCTTTCCTCTCTCCAATCCTATATGCTCAAGCACTCTCTCTGTATTACTCCTTGGTAGCTCATCCCTCCTTCTACCTTCTACATACTTTCTTTTTGTATTTGAGCTCAGTCGGGAGATCTTTGTTCATCAGTGCTGGCCTTCTGCCATGACTGTAACTCCTTGCAAGTTGAGACAGACTGTTCTCGTGCGTCAGGAGGTCAGTTTGAATAACAAGTAGCTCTCCTGGGCCTCTTTGCCTTTCAGGGCAGTCTTCTACAGGATCCTGCCAAGCAGATTTTTAACAAGCCAATATCTGTTCTCCTCAGTTCCAGGGATATAATTCTACTATTAGTCTTGATCACTTCTCTCATGGTTTTAAATTTCAGAGTCTTGACGTTTCTTCTGCCAGTGCTGAATTCAGCCATCACAGCTCTGACTGTTCTTTCTATTTCATAGTAACCAGCAGGGAACAGTTGGCTCATTGATCCCTGTGTCCTCAACATACTCCAGAAATCTGAATCACATTACCATGTTGCCCTTTCAAACATTAGCAGTATAGTTAAATTCCCCCACCAGTTCCAGTGCCTGTAATAATGAGGCTTCCTCCAGCTGTAATGAGGTTTGTCCACTTCCTTCTCGATCCATAACACCTGCAATGATGTCTACTGTTTTCATCTGCTTTTTGATCCTTAGCCATAAGATCTCAGCTGACTCTTCACTTGTTTGCACACATTCAAACCCATCCTTTGCCTAGAGTGTAACCTTTCCATCCTATCTTCTCTATCTTTCCTGAGAGCCTGAATCAAACTACAGAAATCTCCATGCACAGAATTACAGAATCATTTAGTTTGGAAAAGACCTTTAAGATCATCAAGTCCAACTGCTAACCCAGCACTGTCATGTCCACCACTAAACCATGTCCCAAAGTGCCACATTTACACTTCTGTTACATAGGTCTAGGGATGATGGCCTAACCACTTCCCTGGGTAGCCTCTTTCATTGCTTGATAAGCCTTTCTATGAAGATTTTTTTTTCCCCAAATCCAATCTAAGCATCTCCTTGTGCAGCTTGAGTCCAGGGGATGGTGCTGTTCCATCACCTCTTTTTAATCTCAATAAGATAACAGCTCTGCAACTGTGCACAGGCTTCTAAGTTCTTCTTGTTTTTTCCCAAGCTTCATGACTTTGCATACAGTCATATGTGAGAGTCCCTTAGGCATGAAGCTTTCACAGCAGGAGCAGGAGAACTTTCTGATTTATGCTGAGCCCTGGGGAGTACCTTCTTTTTCTCCATGTCTCTTGGGTTAGCATTACCACCCTCAAATGAATCTAATTTAAAGCCCTCTTCACTAGGTTAGCAAGTCTGTTGGCAAAAAAAAAGAAGAAAAAATAACAGTCTTGACACACTTTGCATCTTCCTCATGCCTTTTTCTCCCTAGAAGTCCTTACTTTTCAGAAATGATTCCACACTCCTAAAATACGAAATCCTTCTTCAGCACCAGCCATGCAACCAGGGTTTTCGTGCAGTGCGCATTTAACTTTTCCCCTTCAGCAGCAAGACCAAGAGTGCTGCCTGCATTCTCATGCCCTTCATTATCACCCCAAGGGCCTTGATATCATTCGTGATACGTTAAAGGTCTCCCCAGTAGCATAATTTGTCTCTGTATGGATGAGCAGCAAAGGATAATGGCTTGCAGACTGAATGATCCTCAGCAGTTTCTCTGCAACATTCTAGACCCGTTGTTAGCAAGCAAAAAATATGCCAAGACAACAAATCAGTTGTGTTTCCATCCCCTGCAGATGTCACTTGCCAATAGTGGGCAGCCACTGCTTACATTTGGGGCCAATTGATTACACAAAAATGCTATTGCTATGGATATGGTATGCACTAGATGCTATAGATATCAGTATGCACTGTTTGCAATTGTAGTGAAATTTTTGGTAAAAAGAATAGAAGATCAGGAGTTACAGCCCATTACTTAGAACTTAGAGATTTCAGCTTTCAGAGCTTTTTTTTGTTTTGTTTTACTTAAATTTGTTACCTTCCTCTATATTTCTAAGGAGACAAAACACTCAAGAAATAGTATTGAGCTGTGGGAGCTGCCTCTTCTCTGAGTTAATTGGTTGCTGTTGGATAGCTGCTCTGCAGCTCTCTCCTCTTTTGAGCTGAATTGATTGCTGTGTCTCCTAGTAAGTAGGCACAAGACAAGTCTCCACAGAAAACACTACAATAATTTGACTCATTTATTGAAAGTCCCTGCAGAGATGCTAGGAAATGAAAGAACTTAGAGGAAGAATTATCCTCTCATCCTGCCTTGAATCAAGCCTGCAGGTCTGGGAAGCAGGTTGGAAGCACCACGAGGACTTTTTTTATCCTCAGGCATATGCTGCATCTGTTCAGTGAGGGGAATAACTTTTGCGTGCTCTTTTAGTTCTTCCAACAGGGACTTAACTATTGTTGAAGGCACCATATTGCAATCTTGTCCAGTAAAGGTGTCCCAACTGGGAAAAATATTCCTTATCCTCATTTTATTATAGACCTATTCCTTCTTGCCTTGGATTGGAAGATTTCTAGTACAGCTTCAGCCAAAGGGCAATTACTTTCCAGTTCAACACTACTTAAAGTTCTGGTCAAAGCTTTAATCCTGTCTATAGCTGCTTCTGGGCAAAGCTTTAATACTGTCTATAGCTGCTTCCATTCCTATTCTTGAACATCCTTAATAGTTCTTGATTTCCACTAATTCCTGAACTCATCCAAAGAAATTAAATTAAATTAATATCTTGACCAGGAACAAGGGGATCCCTTCACTCTCTCTTTCTCTCCCTCAGCCCTCTTCAGCCTCCACCCAATCTCTTTCTCTTGTCCACCTTCTGTCATACATTATAGTGGAATTAATCAGTCATATGTCAAAAAGATGCTTCAGAGAAGTGGATAACATGAGCAAGAAATCTAATATTTATATTTTTAATAAATTTTAAATATTCTAACATTTGAAATTTTCAGAATAAAAAAAAGAAGTCCAGGTTTTTTTCTTCTACTCAAAAAAATCCCCCAAAAGACAAAGTATTTAAAAATAGGGGGACAGCTATTGCATGAGGTCATAAACCCTAAGAGAGGAAAAGATGAGCTAAACCAATAATGACTGATCCAACCTAGGAAATTCTAGAAATTATGTTGATTTATCTAGATAGAAAAACGTTTTTGAGAAAAAAACCTCACTAGATGCTTTTTAATATCTTTTTTAATCAGTGCTCTTAAAATTTACTTTTAGTAGATATAGATATGTATAGATCTGGGAGATTTGCTACTCAGAAATGTGGAAATTGAAGTACCTGGCTGAAGTAGTCCTCTGTAAAAAGTCTGAACAACAAAGAAAATATCAGATACATAACTTCTGCAAATCAAAATACCTCAGTATTGTCCATGGAATTTTTCTACTGCATCCAAGGTAACAATCAGAAATAGTATTTGTCTGAAATAAATAAATACTCAAACAAAGTCTTGTACCTAGTAGTTAAAATACCTTAATGCAAGCATTACTAAAGTGAAGCAGTGTGGAAAATTCAGCAATGATCAGATTTGATTTCAGTTCTCACTAAGAGCAGGGAGCACTGGACACGTTTTGTATAGGTTTTCCTATCAATGAGGCTTGATCATCTTTTCTCAGAGGTGCTTTGGAAAACAATGCCAACATACATTCACAAGAATATACTTCATCTTTATTATTTTGTGAACAATATGTGTTGCCTATTTTAGAAATTCTGGCAATAGTAATCTTGACTAAATTCCTAGAAAGTGTTGTGCTAGAAAATGAAGATTACAGATTTGTATTTACTTGTCATAAATGAATCAATAAAACAGAGATGGCTGTTTAGATCAGGTAAATGGATGGCAGATGAAATCCTAGCACCCTGTAAATACTATAATTTACCTATATGCCTACATATTCCCTGCAATTGTTCTTAAAAAGGGAAAATAGGAATAGAATGACATCCTTAATATTACTGTCAAACAGATATAAGGAGTGACAATCAAGAAAGCAATTATCCAAATAAAGAATTAAAGCACTAGCAAATTTATGTCAGGAAGTCCCAGAATGATTTCTCTGTGTCAAAACTCTTTCTGTGTTAGTGCTTTATTCATTACTAGTTTGAAATAGAAAAAGACAGCAAAAACATAAAGTAGAAATATAACATTTTAATAGCTATAAAAAAATGTGTGATGAAACTAAATGTACATGCTGAATATCTCCTCGATACTGTATTTACAGATTCTGGGCTATTGGTATCAGTGGGAGTTTTGCTGCAGATAGAGAACTGTGTGCAGCTCGTTGTATTAGATTGATAGCAGGAGCAGAAAAATGCTACTTAACCACAGGAGGTTTTGATTGTTAGTTGAGATGGAACAGCAAAGCAGAAGCTAAAATAAGTAGATGAATGAAGTCTACGAATAAATTTCAAAAATCATCTGTCCATCACTTTTCTGTCATTCTAAATTTTATAAAACCTAGTTTCTACTAACAGGTTATTTTTTGTGGTGTTCTTATTATCTGCACCACCAGCCCCCCACCCCCCCCATCCTTCTTCTCCCTGGCCCAGTCCTTATTTCAACAAAGATTAAAAAAAAAGAAATTGACTGACGATTGACACAAAAAAGGAGAGAACATCTACATTGTGGTCTATTCTTCTGGTAGCTAGCCTAGAGGAAAGTATAATTTAAAAATTCCTGTGAACAGAATAAATTTGTTGTTATTATTTTGTAATAAGCAATGAAAGATAATGATAAAAAAATTTCACCCACATTTTATAATGTTATAACAAATTAGAAGCTGAAAGGGTTTTCCAGAGAAGTTTACCTCAGTTAAGAACTGAAAAATGGATCCAGATTTGGTGTTGCTTATTTTGCAGAATCACAGAATCATTTAAGTTGGAAAAGATCTCAGAGACCATTGAGTCCAGCCTTTAACTGATCACCTTGTCAACCAGACCATGGCATTAAGTGCTATATCCAGTTGTTTCTTAAACACCTCCAGGGATTATGGCTCTACCACCTCCCTGGGCATTCCATTGCAATGTTGAACGACCCTTTCTATGAAGAAATTTCTCCTGATGTCCAGCCTGAACCTCCCCTGGTGCATCTTGAGGCCATTTCCTCTTGTCCTGTCACTAACTGCGTGGGAGAAGAGACTGACCCCCACCTTGCTACAACCTCCTTTCAGGCAGTTTTAGAGTTATAAAGTCACCCCTGAGCCACCTCTTTGCGAGGCTAAATACCCTCAGCTCCCTCATCTGTTCTTCATATGGACTTACTCTCTAGAGTCTTTGCCAGCTTCACTGTCCTTCTCTGGACTCATTCTAGCACCTCAATGTGTTTCTTGAAGTGAGGGGGCCAAAATTGGACATCTTCATACATCAGAATTTTAAAAATAAATAAATTAAGGAAAGGAAGTGCTCAACAAATTATCTACAATCTACAGCCATCAATTAGTAAGAATCATTTCCAAGTCAACCTGTTCCTGGGTTGAGTTGAGAAACAAGTTAATTGTTTGCTTGCACAAAGCTATTAGAAGACAGACCAAGCTGCCTTTTTCACTTTGGTGTTTACCTACCTCTGTAGTGTTAAACTGACAGACCTTACTTTCCTCATTTTCAGCTTCATTATACAAGGATGAAGAATTAGTGGGCCTGACAGTAAGTAGCTGTTGACCTTTTCCTTTCCCTGGAATCCCAACTCCAAAGGACCAAGCCAATAAAAATACTCCTATTATTTCTTGCTCTGCCTGCCCCAAGACAGTACTCTATTTTTCAGACAGTTTGAAGTATTCTGAAGAATTGCTTCTCAAGAAAAAAGATAAAGACAGATATCAGAAATCCACCAGATGTAGACCCTTGGAAGTGTCTCTATGGTGAAAAGTCTGCTAGTAGAAAAGATTGGACAGCATCCAAAATAAGCCAACTGCTGAAAAATATGGATAGTCACAGAGACAGGAAGAGGGCTTGACCAGGGTGGATGTGGGTTACAATAATTCACTGCCAAGAGCTGAGCCTCACAACTGAAATGTCAAGTATTGCAGACAGTGCTGTTATGGGAAATTATAGTAAACTTTTTAGAACACATATGGAAATGAAACAAATGTTAATAGATTCATCTAGCTCAGGGGAAGTCATGCTTCTTGTTTGTTTTATCATTCCGTCCACCTTTCTCACAGCTTTCCTCCTCTCACAGTTTCTGCCTTCAGGCCACTGAGTCTATAAACAGGAACAAGGTCATAAGTAAAATACAATTTAGCTCTACTGAGAGCCTGATAATTAGTGTTTACATTATTGAAATGGAACGGGCTGAATTTATTGTTGGTGGTGTATATTCTGTGTTGACTACAACAAAGTCATCTTCATCTGTCAACTTGCTGAAAATCCATCATCCTGGGTGAGTAAATACTAGTACTCCTGCCCCGTTATTAACTAAAACAAAATAAGTGACTCCTGGTTAAAATATATAAACAGGAAAAACCCCAAATCAAAACACAACCTCCCTGCACCCATCACTCCTTTCTTTGCTGTCTTCACTGACTGAGGGAAGCTATTATGGACTGTAATCCCCCATTTCCCATCCCCTTTGCACCATGCAGCACAGTATAGGGGCACAGATGCCTGTGACACTAATTAACAACTGATCTCCTTTATCTCAACTCAGAAGCTTTCTCATCTTATTTTTTACCTCTGTCTTATTGAGGAAAAGGAGTTAGAGAATGACTCGGTGGGCATCTTGCAACCAGCCAAGATCATACATAACCTTATATTGTTATATATGCAGTATACACATTCCTGTATACATTACTAGGCTCAATTGACAAAGTTTCCATCCCGAAATGATATGTAAAGATGCTTGAAAAATTATATGATGAGTTCTGGAGACTGTGCTGAGAATAGTTTTAGGACAGAGAGTGTGAAAACAAAGGATAGGAGAAGGAAAAGAGGGATAAATCTGGTAAAAAACAGGAGTAGGCTCCACCACAGCACAAAGATAAAAACCAAAGTATAGGACCTGAAGGGAGCATGTTTGCCAAAGCAAGGTAAAGCAAGAAAGCTGCTCTTGCTTCTTTGATTCCTCCTTTAGCAGCTATACTTTTCAAGGTCAGCTGACCTTACTGTCATGATTTCCAGAACAACCTGCAAAAATCACTATTTTTGGCTAGCCCCTAACTCACTATTTTTGGCATAAAGAAGGAAAATTCGTACAGTGTCCTCAGCAATATTACTGTCTGATATTCTTGCTTTCCCACACAAATAATATAAAGATTGCTTCTTAGAAAGTATTTGCAGAGTTCTTGATCTTATTTTTAAATTCACAGGCTTTCCTTTTCCCTCAACAACTGAATCAGAATGAGGCCGGGGCTTTCACTCCATGAATTTGGTTTCATATTATTCCCCATGCTGCATTCCTTTTCATAACAAGAAATTTTCTTTATATCATTCTCTTCCATGAAGGAGACATTGTTATCACTAGTATTTCTGTTGAATCAGATAAGGGCCCATAATAAAGTTTTAACTCACTTTCCATATTGTGTCCCCTTACCTTACCACTTGCCCTCTTAAAATGTGCCAGCCTCAGCTGTAGAAATAAGAATTAAAGTGGGAAGCCAACTAAGGTCTTTGTCTGGAAGGTAAATCAGCATTTAGAGAAATGAATAGAGAAGCTTCCAATTCTAACTGTAGCCATTCTGAAGGGGAACAAAGAAAACCACCCTCAACTCTTAACTTACATCTTTACTATATCCAGATTGACAAAACAAGTGTTCTGGGTCACCCTTACGTCATCTTCAAATAATGGGTTTTACACTGAAAAACAATCAGAAAACAAGAAAGATGAATGTAAGCAATGAGAATTTTGGTTTGATTTTTTTCATACATACTTTTGGTCACTTGTTGAATCTTATCAACACTGAAGTAGGCACATAATTTAAAATGCATGCTGTACTTCAAGTTAAAACAACACTGAACACTTATGTTTTCCATGTATCAATTTCGCTAAGAACTTGAATTTTAACTGAGAAGTTTTTCAGAGTGCCCTCATTGAACTGCAACTGACATTTCCTTGCTAATGTCTCTTTTCCCACTCCCTTCCCCCATCTACCAGTCACAGAGATCTGCTTTGCTTTTATGAGGAAAAAACGTGTATTTTAACCCCAATCTAGTGCTTTCTCTGAAGCATTAGAAACCCATGTGTACTTTGAAAAGATAAACCTAAGACCTGAGAAAAAGATAAATATATGTCAAAAGAACATTAAATATATGGGTAAAAAATATTCACAGCTAGTCTGATGAAATCCCAATCAAGGCCTATAGCCAACAGTCTATACTAGTTGGAAAGACACATTACAGAAATATCACACATTCCTAGTTATAACTGATAAATGTATTCAAATTCTATTACAGCATCTTTATTAAAATATAGAGCTCTCAGTATCCCTCCTGTATGGCTACAGAAGGAATGCTTCTCCAAGGCTGCTGTCTGCATATGGTGGCTGCTTCTAGAGACCCCATTAGATATTTACCTGACTCTAACCAGTGCAAGCATCTTCAGCTGTTCAATTTAATGACCTTCCAACAACATTCTGTTTCTACTTTAGATTCAGTTTTGGTATTTCTCTAACTCAGTGGACTTTTGTTCAAAAGCTAAAGTGTCCCTCTGACCATATGCATATGTTGGCAGAAACAAATGGTCAAATAACAGATATTTGTGAAAGAACAGACCTATATGGAAAAAAATTATGTCCTATCAAGCCCTAAAACTGTTAAGACTACCTATGAAACTTCATGAACTAAGAAAGAAGACGGGAAAGTCCTCTTTTCAAACATGATTTTGACCTGGTGAGAGTCTTTTTCAAAATAATCATTTTCATGTGTATATCTGTTTTGTGAAAGAATTCTCTTTCATTGTACAGAGAAGAGGGCAATAATATAATAAAACTAAAATTCTAATCAAATACCATCATTCTTGAGCTTTATGAGGAACTAAAATCAGAACCTTACTGTTTTATGTTTTCTTTGGAAGGTTATCTTTTTAACCCAAGCTGTATACCAAGAGCATAACACTAGTATGTGGCATGTTGTTACATATTCAGCAAAGCTTTTCTAGTGTGAATAAGGCTAGGAATTGCTGACATTTAGAGAAGAAACACTAGTGAAACCTATTGGGACAGACAGGAACTCCAAGTAATAATTACTCAAAGGCCTGACACACTTCTCAGTCTGGACAAAAAGTTTGGAAAACAGACCTTTAGCAAGCAACACATTATTAGTAATCTGCTAGTCAGTCTTCTCTTGTCCTCAGTTACTGAACTGGAAGTAGTAAATATTGATCTGTAGTCAGAGCAGGTGAGATATATTCTCAATAAAGAAGAAATTATCTCAGATATAAAGGTGATATTCATTATTAATATGTATTTTAAGTGTCAAAAAAGATAGCATCCACTGCATTTTATTAAAATATAGAATCACAGAATCAATTAGATTCAAGTGCCACATCCCATCTTTCCTTAAACACCTCCAGGGACATGACTCCACCACCTCCGTGGGTGGTCCATTCCAATATGTAATCACCTTTTCTGCGGAGAAATATTTTCTAATATCCAGCCTCAACCTGCCCTGGTGCATCTCAAGACTATGTCTTCTTGTCCTATCCCTAGTTACCTGGAGAAGAGACCAACCTCCACCTGGCTGCCACCTCCTTTCAGGCAGTCGTAGAGAGTCGTAAGGTCACCCCTGAGCCTTCTCCTCACCAAGCTAAACATTTCCTATCTTTAACACACTTACTGCTGCAAACACATGAAGGTTCCTGAATCACTTGCAAACAATGATAGAAATGAGTGCTTAAAGAGTTCTATTTGTCTTGATGCTCACATATTGAGAACAAATTATACAAGCATCAAAACCTTCACAGAATGAATTTTAGTAGATGCTTTCTTCCCTAGCTATTTTTCCAACAGGCAATGCCAAGGAAAAACTATTTCAATGTGTTCTTAGTTGTCATTCTCCCTCTCAAATTTATCATTTGGGTTCTCATTGCAGTTCAACTGCCAAGTTTTGTGTCTTGCTTTTATACAGCCTGTGAACATTGTTGTTATTCCATGGTAATGGGGTGTTAATTTTTCAAATGCAGCTTCTCTGATGCCATAGTCACTGGGTATAGATTGCTTCAGGGACTCTTTGGATGCATATGCCTTTATCGAGTTAATGTCACCATTAGTTCTGAATGCTTCTTTAAGTGCCTTCTTGTGTTCTATTCAGGGTATTACAGATTCTTATTGTTGTCTTCTTTTGGGCAATTTTACTTTAATGCTTTGTTTGTTTGCAGTCTCCCTGATTTGTACAGGAGTTTTTGCCTCAATTTTCCTTCAAAGTGGATTCCAGTTGTGTTATTAGGTGGAATACAAAGTGGTTTTCCATCACTTCAGACAGTTTTATACTTGCTTAATGAGGTTAGAGTTTCTGTTTCTGGTGATACGACTTGCCTTATTTAGTGGGGGTTTAGTCATGCACAGTATTCAATGACTTTGTTGGTGGAATCTTTACAATTCCCTCTGTGTGTTTGGTGTTTTTTGCAATATTATTCATTTATGACCAACTGCAGCCGTGTGATTTCATGGCTGATGTTTACAGAAAATTCTGTTTATCAAAAACTTCTGAAAAGCTGATGTACTTTGTTTTTGAATAGTATCAGGCTGCAGAATTCACCAAGTCCCCCATAACAAATTTTGCTTTGATTTCATTTACCTGTGCATGCATGAGTAAATATAATTTTATGGAAATAGTATGTCTGACTAGAAAGGCTGTGTTTCTCCTGTTACACTCTATTCCCTGGTTAAGGATCACTTTATATATTTTCGTGCCCTCCTAACAAACTTGGATCCATTATGTTAGACTCTGTGCTTTAGATCTCTGGGTATGTTGATCCTTGAACTGAGTGAGTTAAGATACTTTAACTCCATCCTTCAAGAAGGAAAATATAACAATTTCAGCAACTGAATACTAATTTTTTCTTCTGGATGCATTAATGGATGGAAGTTTAAATTTAGAAGGTTAGTGAAAAAACCAAATGACTATCAGTAGCCCCATTGCAGACATTTAAACTATTAGAATTTTGGAAAATTAAGTTTTGGTAGAGTCCAACGCATTACAGAGGAAAATGGCCTAGTTTCACTGTGTAGCTTCCTAAAGAAGAAGGTTTGATTTATATCCACAGGGTGGATGCTTCTGACATGGTCACCACCATTCTTCTGCCACAAAGTTAAACCAGATCAGGCTCCTCTGTGACAGTGGGATTTTGGTGCTCTAAAAGCTGTTTATTTTTTATCTGTTTTATCTTAGCCCAGCTAAATGTATTAGCCTTCCAAAGGTAAAAATACAGTGAAGATAAAGTAAGATAGTTTTGCTTTGAGGCTAACTTCAAGTACTACAGCAGGTGATGTATCGTATCACCTGAGGTAAAAGCACAGCATTTACTGCTTTTTCTTCTTTAAAGGCATGAAGCCATGAGACTTGATATCTGTGGAGATAAATTGTTTCAGTTCTGAAATACTTCAGACAGAAAAGTCTCCTATAGCTACATTTAAGGATTATTTCCAGGGAAAAAGGAATTTGTCTTGGTTTATGTTTCTTCATGGATTATAAACAAGTCTGAAGAGTTTTGTTTACACTAAAGGGATGATTAGTGGAGTCCCCAGTATCGGAGACTAACTTAAAAAAAAAATAGAATGTTTAAGAAAAAACCCATAATTTTAATTTTCAATTCTCTATTTCAAGTCTTTGGATGTAATAGGGTCATATTTTTAAAGCCTTTCTCAGTGACTGCCAAAACAAGAAACTCTGAGGAAAAAAAAAGCTGTAAACATGGGATCACTGCTGTGGGGCTTCCGAGTAGGTAGCTCAACAGACTTCCTCATGAATGGGATAATTTAATTGTGGGAAGTATTGCTTGAAAGAAGCTTTGAAACCTGCATCTGAAACACAAAACAGATTCTACTTGCTCAGACTCAAGAGTTTCAATATTAGGTGTCTAAAAGGCAGGACAAGACATCTTTATTGCTCTGCTAGTTTACTCAGAGGAGAGTTTTCAGGAGATAGCTCATCTTATTCCAAAAAACCATTGTTTAGGATAGATCAGACGAGTCACCCTTCATCTGGTTTCATCTACTGGCTATTAGGGAGAATTAGATTTATTTTCACCCCTAAAAAACCCACAATAATCTAACCATCTTAAGTTATAATATGTGATTAATCCTGAGATCCTCAACAAACCTGTTTACTATCTTCGTAACAAATCCACGAACCACCTTGAATGAATCCTTGAAGAGAGGAATTATGAAGGGTATTAATGCGTGTATCTGGGAATAAAATATTTCATGTTTAATCAACCTTTTGTAATTCTTGAAACAAGAGAGTGTGATTGTTGTGAAGATTGATCACTGCTCAATTTGTGTATCATTTATGTTCTTGGGCACTCAGACTTGCAGGTATAAAAGTCTGTGATCACTCAATGCTCTGGAATCAAGTACTGTAACTGAAAATAATTATTTCTTTATCAGAAGTCACTAATTGTTAAACTACCCTGGCAGTCTTCGAAAGACTAGTTAAAGTTGGACTCTTTTTTGAATTTTCAGCCTTTTATTCTGGAAAAATTTGGAAGACACTTTAGTGAAGTGTGGAAAGGTATTTGTTCCCTTCTAGCAGTCAGAATACACCCAGTAGTTCAATCTTTATGCAGGTTTGTTTCACACAGTTTTGGAGATTTATGCTATCATAACCCCAAAAATGAATTCCCCATAAGATTTGATTGAGTGATGGGTCCTATCAACAGCAGTATTCCCCTTGATTCAGGAAATAGTATCACAGTAACTCACGAGCAGTTATATTTTGACGTTATTTTAATATCTTTTAATAATTCTATTGCTCATTGTCTTCACAAAAATCCTTGACTTAAATCTTTCTGGTTTAAGAAATGTTACTAAAGATGAAAAGATATGTTGGCATAAACTTCCAGTAATGAAAGATGTCATTCTGCAGAACCTTGAGTTCGCTTAGAGAAACACACATTGAAATCACACAGCATCATATATAATAGGATAAAAATTTGAAATTACTGTGTAAATTAAAATGTTGGAGCAATGTTGGAAAACTATGAAGACATTTTAGAAAGAAGTGTTTACTACAGGGATCAACAGCTCAAAGAGATCAATCAAGTAGAACATTAACTTTGTCTTACTTTTCATTATTATGCGTGTGGGTGCCTTACAAACGTCTGGTATTTTCCAGCTTTCTTTGAGTGCCAAAGGTGAAAGCAGCAATCCTACTGTGAGAAGTTCAAATTTGCCTAAATGATGTGAATGCCCTTTTTTACATCAATGTGAATAAAAGCAGGTTATTCGAATGCCAGTGGTCTCATACCTTTAGGTGAAGTCTGGACAAAGTGAAGGTTTTTTTCAAGATGTGTTTTTTCCCAGACCCTCTGCATTCACCTTGGGATGTGAAAGGTACATTGGAGATATGAAGCCAAACAAGGGGGAATTTCTGGGCTTGTCATTCTTACAGAGCCTGTTGCAAAAAGTGAGAGCTTTCCTGTAACAGCAGTGGCCATTATTCACAGTCTCTAACCTTTTCCTCGGGATCTATTTTAGGAAAAAATGAACATTCCTGTGCTCTGGAGTAAACGAGGTACCACTTGAAACATTTTGTTACCCTTGACAGCTATCTGGGTACCTACTTATCTTTCTTGTGTCTACAGTTGATCTTGGTTGAAAAGTAATTACAAAATCTTTATTGTTGTAGAGAGAAAAAGGAAAGACTCTTTGCAAAAGCAAGGGAGGTGGAAGAGAAGAAGGGCTACAGAAGTTGATATGTGTCTAAATACATCTATACATGTTATTTAGAAATTTTGCAAAGAAACAAAGGAGAAAGTAGGGAATTAAATGCAGATGGTAGGGTATAAGATAGCAGATAGGAATGATAAAGGATTCTTCGAGGAAAGAGAAGCAGTGCATTTGGCAAGAAATCAGGTAATGCTACATGAAGAGAAATCAGTGTTATAATGGAAGAATTCTGAGTAAGGAAATGGCTCAGGGCAGGTTCCATTGAGTCATAGGAAAGGATGTGGTGGTGAACATTGACAAAGAAATTGTCCACATTCCTCACCTACTTCCAAGTTTCTCCTGGATAAGCATAAATATAAATAACTTATATTTTTCTTTTTCTAACTTATTTTAATGTCATAATTATGACTTGCCACAAAAAAGTTAACATCTTATTATACATCATATGTATTTGCAATTTATCACTTTCTTCCAAAAAATGATTCTCAGAATAATTTCTTAATATCTTTTAATTAAAAGTTTTCAAATATTCCTCCTTTATCTTAGGACAGCTTTGCATTTGGTTTTCTAGGTAAAGAGATTTTGACAATTGATTTTGTATACACAATCCATGTGATATTTTTTACGCGCTAATTATTAGTATTTTTCTCTAGCTACATTTCAAACACTTGCATGGTTTGAATAAAAAGCATATTTTTTTTGCCACAACTTTTTCTTTTCTGTAATTCATTTGAAGCTTTAATAGGCTTTCACTGTTTATTTGTGTGCTAACTAAAGTAATGTGAGTAGGAAAGATTGTTTATCATAATTACATTCCATGCATCTTTATCTTGTTGGAGGTCTTGATTATTCCTTCAGAGAGAAATGCTAATTATAAATGATGGACATTCCTCCTCACTTTTCAGAATATATCTGTGAACAAAGTAACAGTTTTTCTGATTATTCTTAAGAATCCTTATGGTCCAGCCCATCGATCCAGTTTCGTAAAGCTTGTGTTGTAGAAGTCAGTGATATTTGCATGAAAAGCCTTGCTGATTTCAAGGCTGATTTTCTGGCATGACAATGCCAGCTTGTTACTTGTTTCTTGAAGTGGTTTGTTTGGATGCATATTTTTAAAAGTAAAACAAACCCTGAAGAAAGGGATATGTCCATAAAGAAGTACATCATGTTTGTATTATTGTCCTTATAATTGCTCATCATCTCATAATGCTGCTGCTAACATAGGCAGGTTTAGACTCTGGAAAGTGCAGTCCATGTTTATCTTTCATCAATAATGATAGCTGCACCCCAGAAGACAGTATGGTATTTCAGTGGCTCACATTGGTAGAACAGCTTCATGCAATACAGAGCAAGGGTTTTGAGAAACTGCAGGTGCTGTCTGACGTACTTTTTGGAGAGCTGGAAAGATTTTTCTTCCATTTGACAATGACATACATAAAAGGTGTGGCAGCACAGCTTGAAAAAAGCTAGGTCATGCCCTTGCTCTGTATTTATCTCCACACTGTTCCTGAAGCCATTAATAAAGACAGCACCGACAGAATTCCTGCTGAGCAGGCAGCTGGACATTTAACATAGGACTTAAAAGTTTTGGATATGTTTTGGTCATACCACTGGATACAGAAAGTGCAAACCCAGCTTTTCCTAGAGGAATGGAAAAACCCTTCAAGGAGTTGAGGAACTACTGAGAAGGCTTCTGCCATGATGGTTGTCTGTTTGTTTTCAAACGACATTCATGACTATCACAAATGGGACCAAGTCAATTTTAGTATTTCTTTCCTGCCAGTGACTAGTGGCATTGGACATTTTTTCATGACTCATAAATTGATGTGCTCTTTAAAGTAGGACACACTGTACACCTCTGAGTGATAATGCATATGTGATGGATCACCCTGTTAATTCATAGAATAGCTCAGCTGAGGAATCAGTAGAGTCAAACTTCACATTAACCTCACTCTGGCTTAGGAATATCAAACACCCATCAAAACAGCAGAAGCCAGAGGTTGCCTGTTATAAGCAAAGTTGTAGAGCATGTTGAGATAAAATCATTGATTTGAACCCTATTACGCCTTAACCTGTTCTTGCCACATCATTTGTAAAATGTGATTCTTCTTAACATGAGCTCCTGTCACATTACCTAGCTTGAATTTTCAGACAGAATAATAGTGAAAGCATCACTATGGATGACAAGGAGGCATTTAATGATGAATATTCTATATCAGACATGACATGTAGTTCATCTTACCGAAACATTTCTAAAAGTATAAAAACTGGTATATCCATTGCTCATATTAGAAAACGCTAATTTAGAACAAATCTATCTCTGTCTGAACAATGGTTTTAAGCAATTTTAATTAAAATGTCTTAGGAAAGTTGTGCAACCTAACTGAAAAATGCAAACTGGGTTTTAAAAAGTTAGGCACAGCAGTCATCCAGAGGCTATACAGCTTTAAAAAAATCCCAAACTTGTATTTTGTAAATCCATTGGTAAAATTGATTTAAAAAAATAGTTTGTATTTTTTTGACACATTTATTCCATATATTTCAAAATGTCATAGATAATGAAAACAAATATAGCAAATTTGCAGAGAATAATCCTCAACATGTGAGAGAATTGTCCAAACAAAGCAATAAAATACAGAACCAGGGTTAAAAATATATGTCATATTAGCAATAATTTGATAATTGGGACAAATATTCATTAGTCTGTGACTATAAAGGGACTTGAAAAGTTAAATATAACTGCAACAACAAATTAATTCGTGCTGCTTTAGATTGTTAATGCCTTTTTAATTATTAATACTTTTTTGTGGAAAATAGCTTTTACATTATAGTTGACAAGGAAGCATGAAGAGATTGCAAACATAGTAAGAGTTTTACAGTCTGTTATTACAAAATATTCAAAATACTAACAATACAGCTAATTCTAAAAGGTCACAGACAAAAACTGAAATGTGAAGGTTTAATTGAAAAAGAAGCTAAACTTTTTCTCTTCATTAAACAGTGAATTTAGACAAATCAAACATCATTAAGTGTTCATTGGGCTTTCTGTGTTATGCTGTTTCTCATTCTTTATGTGTATGTAATTGCTTTTCATCTTATCACAGAATAAGCTATGTTTCCACTCAGAGCTGGTTCCCACTTAACCCAGAATGGACTATTCTGGTTTACTACAATATTGTTCTGTCCATATGATATTTTAGTCTTGAGCTTTGTAACTGTTGTACGAAACTTGACTTCTCCTACCAATGTTGCACTGGTGAGCAGTAAAAGCTAATTGCTATCCTGTTTTGGTATAAAGAAAAGAAAAAAAAAAGAACATTCCTGTTTCATCTTTAAAAATTATTAGTAGGCCGACTTGACAGGCTTTTGCAAAGTAGACTGCCCATTCCTAGTGAAAAAAACCCCTACTTTGTTCATGTTTTCTTTTTTTTAATTATGAACAAATATAGAAGAATTTTGATGATAAATCCATGATTCAATTACTCTAAAAAAAGGTAGCTAATCAGTAGGAAAAGTCTAAGTTTTGTCATAGAATGAGATTTTACTATATTAGCATGATTGGACCTATTAAATTCTATTTAATTTCAGATTAAAAAAAAAACTCTCATAGCCAATATTAAATAAAGTAATAATGTAATGACAAAAAATATTCCCTCCAAAATGCACCAGCTTTGTTGTAGTTGCTGACAACAGCTTCATTGCATTCTTGGCAGAATTTTTTCTCTTAAAAGAATTTAAGGAAAACCAGGGATGCACACATTATAGATACAGAAAAATAATAACCAATGACATGCAAAGGATAAGCTGTGACTTTTTTCTAGTGTATTTTTAAAAAGGAAAATAGAATAGATGACTGTTTATACAGGATGATAAAAAGAAAAATGATCCAAGAAATCAATGACAAAATGAAGAAACTATAAGTAAAATAGATAAAAATAGGAAAAACAAAACACCAAAAAGTAAGCAAAAAACTTATGAAAAATTCAAATTAACAAACAGAAGAGCTAAATAAGAAAAGAAGAATGCACCCTAGGGAAAAGTGAAAACAGAAAAAAAAACCCCAATAGTTTTAAATTTAAAAAATTAAATTAAAAAAATACGATAATATGGAGTATTACATTTAGTGGGTGCTGAATTTCAATATTTGTGCAATAAATCTTTAATTCAAGCAAATATCAACAAAAAGAGTTTCAAAACTTTGTTGATGTTTTCTGATTAGAAGAAAACTTGAATTTCAATGATCATGTTCTCACAGGTATGTATGTTTTGGATATAATGCTGGAAGGTCTTTGCATGTTTTCAGAAAGTGTCAATCAGTAGTTCAATTGTGCCATATGCCAAAGGAACTTTTAGCTTCAGATGTATGAATTTTCATTGAACAAATCTTTAAAAAAATCAGTGACATTTTAAAGATTGAATCATTTTAATGTTATACTAACATATAAGAAATCACACACAAGGAAAACTATTATTTTTAAAACAAGTATTAGGTGTATTTTCTAGAGTCTGGCATGATCCACAATGCAATCTTGTCAAATGACTTATACTGAAAAAACAACTTGCCCTTGTAAAATCTATATGTATTTAACACTAAAACATCTTTCTTTGGCATAAAGACGAAATGCAGGTGAAACTACACTGCTAAATTTCATACAAGGTGGTGTGATTTTGTACAGCTACTTTTAGAACAGCACAATGTCCGGGACTTGCAAATTCACAGCCTCACTAAGTAAAAAACACAATACAGACATTTAGTGAAAAGTTGTAATATTCAAAAAGAAATGTTAGAACATTTTTTGCTTTATTTCTTAGCCTCACTGTCTCCTGTTGAAACTGTAGTAGGAAGAAAAGCTGCTATTCTGGAAGACAACACTTAATGAGTGACAGTGGTGCTGACCTTGTTATTCTGATTCCTTATGTTCAAATGATCTCATGTTTTACTTTAACCAAAAGCTGTTCTTCTGAGATTGAATTTCCTAACAGACAGCCCTACATCTGAAAACTGAGGAAGTCTATCAGTTTTCAAAACTGCTTTGAAGGGTGTGCTTTGAGGACCTCAAAGGTGCTGCAGTCTGCATTAATTCAACAGACAGAAGCACTCTGGTGAGCTGTGCATTTCAGCACCTTATGCCCCACACAGAAAGAGGATATGAATGTGTTCACAAAGAAAATCTATTTTAAACCATGGTGATGAGCAAGCTACCTGGGAAACAATCACTCCAAAGCCTTCTTCTTCATCAATATCTTTGTCCAGAGGTAAAAAAGTCCTTAATACCTGTAGATCAAAGCAAACAGCTCTGAACATTCAATCTGTCAGTGGGAGTATGGCATGTCTTGAGATGAGGGGAAGTCAATTCCAGGAGATTTATCAGTGTCAGACTAGCCTCTTGAAACCCCGAGGTATATATGTAGAAGATGCAATGATTCAACAAAGCAAGAGAAAGAAGGTCCCCATGACATTTTTAAAGAAGTGTTACTGCCTGAAACCCAGTGCAGAGGGAGACATGCAACATTATTTAACAGATCTTGACCTGGAAACATTCAATATCCAATCTGTAAGTTTTGCTCTAGCCATGTAAATTCCTTTCTTTGATATCACATGTAAATTCTTTTCTCCTAGTGATCATGCAAAAATAAGAGGACCTGATTTAATTATCTCCTGGTATAAACTATAAATGACTGATTCCTTTTTTTTTCTTTTTTTTGAGAGAGTACCTGTTTAGTTGAAACAAACACAAAGAGATTGACAAAGAACAACTAAAATGCTGAAAGAATTGTTCAAATTAACATTAATTGTTAAAATTAACATATCTACACAGATAAGCAGAATAAAGTTGAAGTCTACTGAGCGGCAGAATTTTCAAGTAAAGTAAATTTCCAAGTGCTAATAAAGAATCCCCACAGGTGACTGAGAATCAAGTTATTTTAAGGATTAATGTAATTCCTCACACAAAATTTTCTACAAATTCAAGATCGCATTACACAATCTTTATCAAAAGTGTACACAAAAAATTACTTTGTGTCCAGTTTTTGTGATATCTACTTACCACACTGGAGTCCATGAAGTCACGTCAGGGTCAAATCAGGTCTTGAGAATATATCCAATTTGTCAGCGCTAGGGTGAATTCCTAGTTCAGAGTATTTGTATTAGGCTAAAATGTATTCCATCACTCATAACCAGTCTTGAGCACATACCCAATTTATCAGTGTTAGGGCAAGTTCTAGGATTATAGCACTTATGTTAAACCTAAAATATATCTCATCACTCAGACTAGACATATTCTCAAGGCGGAATTCATCCCTCACAGAACTTCCTCAACACCACTGGGTTTACTGCCCGTGAATGAACTTGCCCAATGGTCTTACTAACGCAAATTTTAATAATCAATTGTCTTGTAACAGGTGAAGCTGAGAAAGTAACCTGTTATTTGATCAAAATAATGTTGAATGATATCACTTAGGTAGAATCAACTACTGTGCTCATCCAAAATCAGAGTGACATAATTGATTTAAAATAATTCCAATTAATAGCCTTAATCAAATAACTCAAATAGTTTTTCAGAATACTTTCCATTATGAACTCCATCCTAGACATGAAAAATTAAATTGATTATAATTTTAAATTCCAATTAAATGTAAATATTTATTTTATTAATATGCTTGTAAAAAAATAACAGTAACAATGAAAATCTAGAACTAATTCAGGCCATGCTCAATATAGCTCAGTTATTTTCTTAGCAAAGAGCAAGGCAAGCAAACTAATGAATGAATTATCCCCTAAATAACTGGATTTTCTCAGATTAAGCAGTATAGCAGTTCTCTAAGTTTAGAAATACTTGAAAGTCACCTTCTTGATATGCTTTATTTAGCAGAACCAAGGTTAACACGGAAGCTCCTTCCTTTTTGTTTGGGTTTATTTGCTTTATCAGTGCTTTTATCAGAACTGTATCAGTGTGACCTAGTAGCCAGCCTCCCAGACAGATGTAACATGCACAACATCCCCTTACATGGGTTGAGCTACATTTTCATCACAGGTAGGAAGTGTTATTCTGTGAGAAAATGCCTCCTGTTGTAGCAACCACCAGCCTTTACTCATTGAAGATCAGCTCAGATCAGCCTCCTCCCTCCCTCCCTTCCTTCCTTCCTTCCTTGCTTCCTTCCTTCCTTCCTTCCGAATTCCTTCCTTCCTTCTTTCCTTCTGAAATATACTATGTGAAAAGCAAGCCTTACATGTTAAACATTTAGAGGCATAGCTCAAGGATAGTTTTTTGCTTATAAACTATAATTGTGTTTATTTGATTTTTTTATTCATACCAGAAATACATATGTTATAATAGATAAGCATATTTCAAGAATGCAAGCTTGGAGGTAATTAAAGGTATATCTTGAAGCCACAAATATCAGAAATTGAGTTCCCATGGATTTCTCCAGAAGTAAAATTTGAGATGCATAACAAACAAGCCTTGATTGCAGTGAATAAGCAAATAATGGTAATTAAAATTTGAGACACTGTAATTGTTTTGAGCTATGAAAGGAGGGAGTAAAATAATGTAAGAAAATATGGCTGAGAAGATTTAATGAGAGGTTTCTCAGTCATCTAAGAAACTATTATGTAAAAACAAAAACAAGTCAGTGAAGAATCACATCGTCATTTAAAGATTGTTTTTAAGAAATTAAGTCTGGAACAAAAGGCAAAGAAAAAGCTACAAGGAAAGGAACACTTGAAATAAAATACAGTGTTAATTGGGGAGAGTCAAAGTGTGTAGGTATAGAGATTACATTGTAATTAGAAGATTATTTACCTTTTTGGTTTGCATATCTGTGAGTTCCCAAGTCCAAAGTTGAAATGAAACAATAAACTACAACTTGGAGAAATCTGTCAGTTTTCAGCTGTGTTAATCAATTCATCAGTGTAAGTGGGTTACTTGGATAACCTAGCTACAGTAAAATTAAAAAACCACACTGTGTCTTCCCATATAACTTACTTCTCACATCTCAGACCCTGAGAACCAGGATAACTGGTTATTGTTGAACAGTGCCTGAAGCATCAAGGCCGTCTCAATGAGTTATTTCCTCAAAATGTAGTCATGAAAATAAAATATATCAACATTAAAGTAATTAATTTGGGTTTTCCAAAAAAAATATTCACAATCAGTATGTTTTCCTCTATATTTTGAAAAGTACTAGAGATGATGATACTTACTAATATCTACAGCAAAATGAAAATCACTTGTAAAAAAGATGAGACATTTATGATGAAAAGCCCATAAGATTCAGTGTTTGCACATTAACATGGAAGCCAGAAGCTAACATTTTATGCTGCTGGAAAACCCCAGGGGCAAAAAGAATATAGTAATTCTTCTTCATTTTAAGTTAAATATATAACCTGAGGGTAACAAGCAGGGATTACTGCTTGCCTGAGGTAAGAAAAAAAACCCAGACAACCAACATGTTAAATGTCCTCTCACCAATCACAAGACAGTATTGAAAATATCACTCTAAGCTGGAGAAGAAGGTGTGGTTCTTGCTGTGGAATTTCTTGTCCTATTCTTTTTAAGTGCATCAGGGAGAAGTAGATAGCCTCAGAATTATGAGTTAGTACATACAAGGAATTTAATTTCCACAGAAAGATGTGTGAAGCTGAGTCTGGAAAAATCTTAGAGGAAAGTGAAAAGAGGAAAAACTGTACTGTAAAAGAATTCAGACCTATTAAGTATAACTGATTTTTTCTTTATGCTTTTGCACTCTCTGCTGAAAATCACTAAAAGAAGGAAAGGTAAAAAAACAGAGTCCCTCAGCCTTATTAAAATGTTTGCATTTAAACTACTCAGCAGTTACAGGAAGCCTGAAATTTCCTCTGTTGCCATTAAGGCAATATGTAAATATACGTGCTGAAGTTTAGTCTCCCTTTCTAACGTACAGTAATTTGCATGAAATAACTTGGAAAGCAGTTTGCTCAGAAGTCTTCTCAATAAGATAGGAGGAAATTTTCACCATGAAATGGAAGCATTACAAGTGAATAAAAGGATTGTGATTTCTCAGCTGTGTCACCTTCATCCACAAAATGGAACACGTATGTCTACACACCGAGGGTATTTATGCATATATGTATTTACATAGAACCATCTTTGGGAGGTTTTCAGTCATATTCAATTTTTTTTCTGGATGTATAAAATTAACAGGGGTTTTTTTGTGTTGATTTTTTTTCTCTCTTTTTTAGCTTTGAATTTAGCTTTTCACGGAAAATCTTTCCTCTTTGATTTAGAATTATTTAAGCAGTTATTAAAGGGAACCATCAACTCAAACCCTTTGCAGTGCATCCAGTTAGATACTAAGATTAATTTGTCTGAAAACTCCAGTGGATTCCTATCTGAACACTCCAATGGATTTCTGATTTATGACTCTGAGTCTAGCAAACCATTAAACACAAGTTTGTCAACATCACTGCCATTATCAATGCTACAAATCAAAAGTACTTTATGTTAAAAGAATATTTAATGATTTTTAAAAATTACATGGAAGTGTAGGTACAGTAGGTTTTAGGTAAACAACTATTATATTAAAAAAACATTGTTCTCATTACATATAAATACCATATAAGTTATTATACCCTCTATATTACATATTGCATTCTCTATCCTTTTTAGTGTATTCCCATAACTGGAAAGGTGTGCTGTGGATAAAAACAGGAAGCTTTTTAGCAGAGATCCAAGGGTTAATTTGTTATAAGATTTAGCAACAGAGGCAATGAAATATTTCGAAAAATAAAACTTTGTTTTCCTGCTGAAGCAAATTGTATGTACTAAGGTGTTTCTTCAAGGTCACAGAAGTAAAAGCTTGCTTTTTTTGAGCCTTCATATATTTAAAGAGAAAATTCTAAGAAATTCCCTAAAGGAAATAATTACTTTGATAAACAACCTTTATTGAATATAGTTGGAGGAGTATTTCTTCAGGGTATATTGCATTTGAGGTATTTTTCAACAGAATTAATTAAAGTCCTGTTCCAACCACATTTCTTTATTTTCTAAGCAAGTCATTTGCTGTCCAGCACAAAATCAAATTGAGTGTAAAACCGAATCAATTTGTCTGACAGTGAAATCATGAAAACTTGCAATTAATTGAGAAGCTTTATTTTTATTTATCTTAAGTAAAGAACACCATGGGCATGCTGTACTAAACTGGCTAGGTAGCAGATGTCTGGAAACCTTGGCTTATAGTTGAGCTAAATTGTAATGAAAAAGATTTTTTTATTAACTCTGGACACTGTTTGGAAATATTTGTGCCGTTTTCTTGCATTCAGGGGGCCGAGCTATCAGCATTTTAGGCACAGTTTGGAGAGTCAGATCGTTCTGCCCACATTAAGTGCAGCTTATCTACAAACATGTGAAGGCCATCATCATACCAGACAAGAAAATTCACATAATTTTTTTCTATGAAGAACCTGTCTCTAAATAGTGGACCTTTTCCAGCCTAGGAAGCTTTTGACTTTATAGTAAATGTAGTTCACTGTCTGTGTGTGTTTCTTTGTTGTTTACATATATGACCATATGTATGTATATGTATAGATATATGAATTTTAATTAATATGAAAATAATTTAAATTCATATGTACAGATGTTAAAAGAGTATTAAGCATTGTTTAAATATATGTATTTTCATGTATTTTTAATTTAAATAGAGGCAAACCAAGGGAGACATAGTAATTGATACAATAGATTAATCATTTGTAAATTTAGAGAGAGTAATTTAAAAATAGAGAAAGTCTATGTCCTCTCTAAACATGTTGAAATGTTCAAGTATTTTGACATCCAATGTAGTTTATGTGTACCAACATAACATATATAAATGCAGTCATCTGTACTGGTTTTGCACAGCCTGGATTTTGGTAGTGGGGGGCTGTTGCTGCCTGTTCCAAGCTTCCTTTTCCCCTCCCCAAGACACTTGCCTCTGCCATGTGCTCTGAACGCCTTTGTTCCATGCGTGGGCAAAACCAAATATAATTCAAACTCTTTAGCAGTGTCTGATTGGCCGGTCACCCCGGGTCTGCCCCCAGTCCTCCCCTTTCCCCTTCTCCTAATAAAAGAAAGGACCAAGGGGGGCCTGCCCTCTTTGGCTTGCATCCCTTCTGCAAACATCTTGTCTCTGTCTCTATTTGAAAGCTTCTAATTGCAGGAATTGGCAACCAAGGGCTATATTTCTTCCTCTTTGCTTCTGCTGGTGGTTTCAGTTTTGCAGCTAATATTGGCCACTTTTAGAGCTACTGAAATGCTGGATTGCCTGTGCTACGTCTCTAGGCTGCCTGAGGCTTTCAAAGGCGTTGAACTACAAGACTAGCTGGTAAAAAGCTATAAGCATCTCCGGCCACTGAGGTGGCTCCTGGGAAAAGCTGCTGGAAGCTTCCCACCATGTCCAGCAGAGCCAGTCTCTGATGGCTCTGAAGATGGACATGCTGCTGGCCAAAACTGGGCCAATGAGAGAGGTTAGTAACGCCTCTGTGATGACATATTTAAGAAGAAAATCAAAACCAAGTCACAAGATTTTGGATTCCAGTCAGAGAAGAGGAGGAGGTGGGAACGTGTGAGGGAAAACAACGTGGTGACACCAAGGTCAGTGAAGAAGGAGGGGCAGGAGGTGCTCCAGCCACACGGAGCTGAGGTTCCTCTGCAGGCCGTGGTGAAGACCATGGTGAAGCAGGTTGTCCTCCTGCAGCCCATGGGTCCATGGGGGATGCAGAGATCCACCCGCAGCCCATGGGGGAGGTGCTCATGCTGGAGTGGGTGGGTGCCTGGAGGAGGCTGTGATCCAGGGGAACCTGGTGGAGACAGAGGGCCCTTGCTTCCAGTCTGGAGCAGCCTGTCTTTGGAGGACTGCACACCATGGAAAAGAGACCCATGGCACAGCAGTTTGGGAAGGCTGTGTGCCCATGGGAGGGGCTCACACTGCAGCAGGTGCGGTGTGGCTGCTGCTCCTGAGAGTGGACCCATGCCGGGGAAGTTCACGGAGAACTGTCTCCTGTGGGAGGGACTCCACGGCCTCACAGGGGAAGACTCCTCTCCTGGAACAGCAGAAGGAAATCTCGGTGATGAACTGACCAAACCCCCATGCCCTGTCTCCCTGTGCTGTCAGTGGGAAGGAGGGAGGGGCTGGGGGTGAAAGGTGTTCTAAGGGCTTATTTTACTTCTCATTATCTTCCTCTGATTCTGTTAGTAATAAATTCACTTTGTAACTTTAAGTTAAGCCTGTTTCACCCTTGAAGTGTTTCTCCCGGTCCTTAACTCATGAACCCTTCGTTAACTTCTTCTTCTCTCCTCTGCCCAGCTGTGGCAAGAGAAGGTGAGCGAGCAACTCTCGTGGATACCTGGTGTTGGGCCAGTGTCAAACTACAGCATCATCATATTAGAAAAATCATTACAAATTTTCTCCTGAAAACTGGGTATTAACAAAAGTGGACCAAATCTGACTGCATCATAGCAGTCTTACTGTGATTTGTTTTTTGTTGCCATGAAACCTGTATGTCAGTGTCATATAATTTGAGATTTTTTTTCTGCCAAAAATCAGCAAGATTGTCTAGAAGTTTTTTTGTTTAGTGCCTAAAGGCAGTATATACACGAGTGCTTGCATTTAAATGGAAAAGATAAGTAAATACTAAAAATCAAGGTGAAAAGAAAGAAAAGAAAAGAAAAGAAAAGAAAAGAAAAGAAAAGAAAAGAAA
>NW_024580666.1:10101114-10133826 GCF_017639235.1 Corvus kubaryi | reverse complement strand
AGAAAAGAAAAGAAAAGAAAAGAAAAGAAAAGAAAAGAAAAGAAAAGGTAGTTTTAGAGAAATAAAAAAGTGCTGGATAAAAATATTCAGTGCAAAGTGCTACAATCTGATATTAATACTAAAACCCATTTTGCTAAAGTTAGAAGCAGGATTGAAATAAATCTTGATCACTTTTGTTGGATCACACAACAAATGTTCTAATCTCTTGCCCTAAAGTTTTTTGTAAATATATGCAGATATAATTTCTTCTTCTATCATGAAATCATTTGACATATAATTTTGCAAAATGTTTCTAGTCTCCGAATTGCAGGATTTTGATCAGGATTAGAAGTAAACTGATGAGGAGGGAATATTGGTGTGGCCAGTCTTGAGAAAAAAAATGTATTGTTTTTCTGGTAATTGTATTTAATTTGCATATATATGATCAAAAAGCTGAGCCAAAATGGGATGAAGAAGAAATTTTCCCTAGATTAAGTTGTGAAGACCCCCATTTTTTCTCTGGAGCGTGACACTGATCTTTCTTGTAACAGAGTTCATATTTCTCCAAGTGTCTCCTAGCAAGGGGATGAAGGTCTTTTCCACAATATGTAAATATAGAACAAGTATTAAAGCTTAGACTTGAAATTTAGATTAAAGAAAGAATGCCCTTGTGACAATAGCACATTTTGTCTTTCTTTTTTTAATATTTATTGGGGAATTCTACCAAAATTTAGCTCATTCAAATGCCTTTGAAAAACTCTGCTCTTCAGAGGGTGCTGCAAATGCTGCAAATTGACATTTTACACTTCAGCAATTGTAACCTTGTAAGAGTTATGTATTTCACTCATGATTCCAGAGAATGGGATCTATTCAGTTCAGGGCTTCTGGGGCTCTTTGAAACATACGGATTATTTACAGGGAGCTGATATTGTGGAGGACTGAATCTGTTTCATTGTCTTAGGATAAGGAGACCAGGATATAGAAGACAAATAGGGTAAGGAACCTCTAACGAATGTGGGAACCACAGGGCAATATTGAAAATCTTTACTGTGCAAAAGGGATGAGAGGGACAAGTAAGTACAATATGAAATTTGGGAAAAGAAACAAGGACTTGAAAGATATGAGAAAACTCTGCTTGATAGAGAACACCATCTGGGAATGTGAATGCCAGTCCAGCATTGTAAAATGGTGTTTCCAAACAATCCTGGGATGAACAAATTGAAGTTGCATGTGTTCAGATTCAGGCTGGATGGGACTTTGAGAAGCCCAGTCTAGTGGAAGATGCCCCTGCCCACGAAGCATGGGGTTAGAGTAGATGAACTTTAAAAGTCCCTTCCAACATGAAACCATTCTGTGGTTTTGTGAAGTGTCTAGAATTGCTGAGGTGGGAAGAAGAGAGAGGGTGAGAGAAATTAAGAGGAAACACAGCTAGGTAGCGTCAGCCTGGAAAAGATTGACAGGGAAAATTTGTGAATGAAGGGAAGTTGGTTTCTGCTTTTTTTAAAAGTAAAATCCGTAATTCCTGATTCTGGTCCTTTCTGCGTGTAGTAGGAAGCTCAAGTAACATGTATGCCTCAAGAATGTGTTGTATGTTATTAATCCTTATCACATCATTCATTGGATATGGTGTGGAGTTGTGAGATGTTGTTTAATCCATTAGCTCAGGGATCTAAAAGATCTAGAGACTTTGGTGACAGTTTAAGAACTTAAATTATAGAATTTCAGTATTTTATTTTTTAAAAGTATTTCCTTGGCTAGGGAGCCACAGAAGCATGTACAACTCTACTTTCATTTGTTCACAATATTTGTAAAGATACAACATTTTTACGGTTGAAACATTAAGCACTTGAAAGTTAGAAAATGTCTGACTCTGAGTTTCCTATGCTTCGTATGACCTGACCTCCCTTCCACCTTTTTAGGAGTATGGTTTCCAATTAATCACAGTGACAGCTCAGGTTCTTGTGCTTTCAAAGCAAAGTTTGAAGATATAAAAAATGAAAGCAACTATGACCTCAGTTTTATGGCATGTACTAGCTAAAGCATTAAAGCTAGTACTAGGTAGAACAATACAAAATACTGCAGGTGAAAGAAGGGAGAATAATTACAGATGTAGAAAATGCAATCCTTTTAATTAACAACACAAAGCAGTCAGTAACCTTTCTCTCCTCTGCAATGCTGCTACCAGCTTTGCATACTTGACTACAGTATGAGAATAGCTGCCACGGCTTGGAGGGCAAGGAAAGTGGCTACGGTGGTAATGACAGAGATTGCATTCAATCCTCAGCACAAATTGAGGGCTGCGTTCAGTAATGGATTTGCTGTATTCCCATACCCACAGCTTTTGTTTCATTAAGACAGCCAGAGTTTAAACATTTTGCAATCTGATGAGAGAAAAATGTTGGCTCTCGTTTCAAGAAAATGCTTAATCATGCACTAATTTTGAGTATGCTATGAAGTTCTCTGAATTTAAATACCTGCAGTGTGGAAATGAGTCTTAATAAAAGAACAGATGAGAATGAAGGTACTTCTTCACACATTTCAAGGACAATCAGACAATACACACAGGTCATATACAGACAAGCTTGACAATTATTCAAAGTAATAAAATTTACCAACATTTTCACAGAAAATATTTTGCCATTCCTTACTAGTGGTGGAATTAACCTCCATTCATTTTAGATTTATAATCTCAGCATTTAGTGGATATGATTCAAAAATACCTTTCTAGTCAGCAGAGAAAAAGACCTCCAGGGAGAAACTGGTCTGGAAAAAAATGTATAAATTACATCTTTCGGTCTCAGGTGCATTAAAGAGAGCTCAGAGTTTTGGCCTCGATAAGACACCTAGACCTCAGATGGCTAAAATGTGGTGACATGAACCCCTGTTTTGAAGCCCTAAAAGAAATAGTCCCCAAGTATAAATCAGTGATCTAGATACAGACTCTCTAAGCTGACATCAAATTGTCACATCTAGACCTGTAAATCTGGTTCATTGATCCTTAAACTGTTTGTCAAAAATTTAGTTCAGCTCAAGATTATAAACTGGGTATGCAGGATCACACAAGCCTGACTTTTTACTTATTGAACAATATTTTTGTGGGAAAACTTGCTGTCTGGGTGATAGTGAAATACAGATAATCCCAATTGCTGTCAGAGTTCCTGACTTTGGTCAAGACATGCAGTGTGCCACTGCTGAGCCATGTGACATACACATTTAAAAGAACCTGATATTACTACTCTGGTTGCATGAAGCCAATATCAGCAGATAATAGCACTCTAGCACTGTATAAACTGGGAAAATGTCTCCTCAACTAAATCTCAAAATAAGGAGAGAGAGAAAGGGGGTATTTACAGCTAAAAACTGGTAGTATGAAAAATGTGTGTGTAGTATCTTTTTTTTTTAATGCAACTATGAAGTGAGAAAATAATAAAAAATAATCTTTTATGCTTATGATATACATTAATGACTCACTGAAGACAATTGCACACAGATGGCCTGAAAGACCCAGATGTTCAAATCAGCCCTGTGTGCCTGTTTTGTTTCTTGTTGTAATAGCTTGAATTCATCACTCAGAATTAAATTTCAGGATCTATTATGAGACATGAAACACACAAATAGGGAGAACAATTCAACAGGTATGTGTCTAACACAGCTTTTAAAGTTATTGCACTTATTCCCTCACTTTACTATTAAATGGCTATTAGAAAAAGAAGAATATATAAACCTCTATTCATAGAAAAGCAAACAAAAATCAAATGTGCATCTGTGTGGATATAAATAAATAATCATATTTGTAACTTTTAGTAAGTGACAGCATTGAAAAAACATGCTGCATGAAGTGTTTTGTAATATTGTATTATTCATTAGTTTTTGTAAGTCAGGACTCGGGCATGTGGAACACTAGAGGAATCTGTGAAGGCATGACAGCTTGTGTTTAAAACAGTCAATGAGCTCAGTTTAATATGAGAGACAGGAGACAACATAAAAAGCAAGGAAGAAAGTAGAATGGGATAATTGTATTAATAGCCACAAAGAGACATATAGGGTGGTTATTATCTAAAACTACCCAGAAAGCTTACCCAAAATACTTCTTTCTTTTAAAAAATTTAGTTCAATAATGCCAGTTGTGGGACATGGAAAACATTAGCTTGGTAGGGTACACTAGCAAGTATCAAAATCTGAAGAATATACACATACACCTGGTTGCATTTCTGAATCACTTACTTCTTCAGTATCTGAAAGAAATATAAGTCCAAAGCCATTTTCCCTAAAATACCCATAATAATGGATTGACTGCATTGTCATCAGATTTGCTGATGACACCAAGCTTAGTGGTGCCCCTCTGCTCTGCTCTGATGAGACCCCACCTGCAGTGCTGCATCCAGCTCTGGGGTCCCAGCACAGGAAGGACATGGACTTGTAATCGTGCAGAGGAGGGCCAAGATGATTAGAGGAATGTAGCACCTCTTCCAAGAGGAAAGGCAAAAAGAATTGGTTTTTTTCCACCTGGAAAGGAGAAGGTGAACTATTAGGGTGAACTAATTGTGGCCTTCCAGCATCTGAAGGGAGCCTGCAAGAAACGTGGAGACAATTGACAAGAGCATGTAGTGACAGGGCAAGATGGAATGGCTTCACACCTAAAGAGAGTAGCTTTAGATTAGATATTAGGAAAAAAATCTTTACTGTTGAGGGTGGTGAGACACTGGAACAGGTTGCCCAGGAAAGTTATTGATGCCTCATCCCTGGAAGTGTTCAAGGCCAGGCTGGATGGATCTCTGAGCAACCTGGTCTGGGGAGGTGTCCATGGCAGGGTGAAGTAGAAACAAGCTGATCTTTAAGCTCCCTTCCATCCAAGCCATTCTATAAGTTTCCTAATTAATTTTTCCTGCTTTTTTATTATTCACGTGAGCTCACCTCTCGTCAAAGCAATTAAATTTCTTTTGAAATGCAGCTCTAAAAATTCATTCAAGAATCTGGAAGTTATCTATGAATAGTCCCCTGAAAAAAAAATCTTTCCTGGAAATTTTTGTGAAGACAGTTTGCATTTATTCTCCTTTGATTTATATGCAATTTTACATTGAAAGATCATAGAATGTCTTGAGTTGGAAATGACCCAAAAGGATCATCAAATTCCAGCTCTTGGCCCTGCACAGGACATCCCCAAGAGCCACACCATGTGCCTGAGAACATTATCCAAATGCTTCTTGAACTCTGTCAGGCTTGGTGCAGTGATCACTTCCCTGGGGAGCCTTTTCCAGTGCCCAAATACCCTCTGGGTGAGGAGCCTTTTCCTATCTGATATGTAACCCAAACCTCCCCTGACACAACTTCATACCATTCCCTTGGGTTGGGTCACCAGAGAGATGTTCTTGGATCTGCTTAGACTTTAAAACTCTCAAAAAATTGGAGTTTATAATCACAATTCTCTGAAATCCAGAAGTTTGGGACTGAGCAGCAAAGGATGGTATTTTCATGTTGATATAGAAAAGTGAAAATAGTATTTGAATGTATAGATTTCTAATAGCATATAGGCAATTAGTGCATCTAATCAAATTTATTTGGTATAACTTAGTCTTTGCTTTAAACAAACAAGTTTATATTGTTGTATTTCTTTCACTTAATAAATGTCAAGTCTATTAAAACAGGTTTAATTAGCAGAATTAGCAGTTTGTACTTGTCTGAAAGTCAGAAGCAAATGAGAAGACATTCTCTCTATCATTATTGATTACCATAATTATTTTCCTTTTAATACTATGAATGTTTTATAGTTCCTTGTTAACAGATTCTTACTTTTAGCAATTATAGAGTTGTTACCTGGGCTGCATGCTTTTGACAGGTCTCCCAACATCATTCTTTTTGATGACTGTATTTAAAACTTGTATTTTGTTTGTTTGACATTTGAGTATTCTCCCAGGGAAATAAATGTTTTAAAACTGTGCATATGACCAAAATTTAGAAAGTCTTTATAAAACTCAGATACGTGTTTATTAAATTTGAAGAGAATGTGGTATCAAAGTATCTAATCAATAGAAGAGAACAGAGACTAGGTAAGGTGCAATAACAGTCATTTACTAGTAAGCAATAAATATATTGTCAGGACAGTACTGCTTTGTATTGATGTGCTTTGTTAAAATTATTTGCTTCTGATAGAGCAGCTGTAAAGATTAAAAAACCCCAGACAACAAAGAGAAGTTTGTGATGAACACTTAAGAATGAAAAGACAACTAAATGCTCCTTATTAATTCCTGTATTAATTCAGACTTCTTTTGACTTTTTAAGAAGCATCCCCATTGGGATAAACATTCAATGCAAGTAATTAAAACAGTTATTTAGCTAGAGGAGTTTTCTTGGGAAGATTTAGGAGGTGCAGGACTTCTTGTGACGTGCTTGGGAGAATGCTTGTTGTACAAGACTTGAGCAGGGCACATGTTCAGCTGGCATTTTTTCCTTGAATACTCAGACATACGATCTTCTACCATTTTTAAATCAAACCTGTCTTAGTATTTATTAAAGGAATAATCAAAGAAATAATTATAAGACTCATAGAAACAGGCATAAGCTGTCCTGTACTTCGCATTTTCTTCCTGAAAGTTCATAAAAGCAAGATGATTAAATCAGAACCATGGATTCATAAAGTCACTTGATTGTATCACTAGCTGCAGAACTCAAAACACAGCCTGCCTGGTTTATACTGCTTAAACAGGATTGAGATGAATATAGATAACAATGGGGAGCTGGTCTGTAAATATACAAATAAATTTGTAGAAAATTATAACCCTCTAAATGTATGTCAGGAAACAAACTTCTACGAATATCAATAAAAAGTGCATTCAAGACAAATAGTGCTGAAGTGCTTCTTACAGGTAAGAAGGTTAGAGAGTCAAAATAGTCAGAGAAGAGAAGAGAAACACATGGATTAATTAAAAATAAAACCTTAAGCCATAAGCCATAATAGCTGAAAAATAATTGCTTTTTTTTCAGTTGATCAGAATGAAGTTCCTTGAAAATCTGTACATTGTACAAACTAGATTTCATCTCTTTTGTGAAAGCCTGCCAAAACGAATTTATTTTATTTTCTTTCCATTAAAATTTCTGTAACATTTATTCCACCAGGATTCAAAATTATATTCTCTTGACATTTTATAATTTATGATGTTATAATTTTCTGCGGAAAATTTTGAATGTGCACTTCAATTAGAAATTTTAAAAATACAATTTTGGATTTTTTTCCAAGAGGAATATTTTTTGTTTCTTTTAATTTCTAAATGAGCAGCTATTTCTCATTGAATTATTGAGAAAAAAAGAAGAAAATTTCCTATTTTGAAAAAATGTGAACTGTAAACAAAATTAAAACATAAGCATGAAAAAGCAATTGTTGTAGCTGCTGAGCCAGCAGCTATGATGGCTGGGGAACCAGGGAGCCCCAAAACAGCAGAGGCCCGCTGGTGGACTGATTCTGAGGTTTAAGAACACCCTCTAAAATCATGGTGAGAGAGGAAAAGCCTCTCCCATCAGCCTTGGTGGTACCATGCAGACTTGGTCTGTCTGACTGACTTGCTATCCTACACGCCCCCAGACCTCCCCCATTGGCTCCCTTTCCATCACCCTGCCTTTGTACCGCCCCTGTGCCCTCAGATCATTGGTCCCTGATGCTCTCTCGGCTCCTGTACATAAAGCCTGGACCCTGCAGGGCCCGCTCTCTTTCGCCTCTGGTTCCCTTCGTGGCAGGATGCAATAAACCATTGTCCATGGAAATGCCATACGGGAGAGCCCTCCTGACTCTTTGCGTCTGGTAACACGTGAGCTATCCAGCTTGAGTGTGTGTGCATGAGAGTCCCTGCCTGACAGCCGCACGGGTAAAAGGAGTCAGCTTGCTGGGGTGCTGTACTGCACCCACTGGCATGATCCCATAGCCAGGGACGTTTCGGGGAAACGCAGCTACCCTTCACGAACCCAGACATAGTATATTAGGCAATTATTGCATGAAATTGATTAATAAAAGTTCAGTATTTTAAAAAGTAGCTTAATAGCAGTAAAATGGGGATTTATTTTCTGCATGCTAATTTTTATCTTTAATAATGTAGCTTTCTGAAATCAGAAGAACCAAGATCAGATTAACAGTTTTCTGAAAAAGTAGTAGCTGTCTGTAATGAATTTATTTGGATGAAATTGCTACAAAGCAACATATTAAAAATTTCTCTACATACAATACTTCTTGTCTTGTGCAGTGAGGACTGATGATTTAACATAACTGCAGGAAAGAATAAGAGCATAACTTAACCAGTTCCCACAGAACAGTCTCTTTGAAGGGCATCATAGCACTTGATTTAACAGCCCTTTAAATGGTGGGATGGAACGTGCAGGTGCCAGTGTTATTAGGGATGATCATTCTTTTGGTCAAGAAAAGATTATTAAAAATAAGACAAATTGGTAGATAAAAAAATCATTAGAGAAAGTGAAATGGTGAAATAATGAACAGTGAAGTAGAGCTTCCTCTGGTCGGGAACAGCATAGTAATTGTGCATTCAGGCTGGATTTTGAAGGTCATGTGCCTATGGAAGGTTATTACTGCAGCTGGGGTAAATTTTTGGCTACTGAGCCACTACTCCTCTGGGAAAAACAGCTTCTCCAATGCAAAAGGGCATGCAAACACCCTAATGCAGAAGCAGCTGTAACTCAACAGTCTCAGGATTTTTCTTGAGCGAGTTTGAATCCTTGATGAGATTTTTTGTATAAATATTTCTGCTGAACAGTAAGTAGAAATGAGTATTGCTTTCTGGCCCTTTCTCTTTTAAATAGCCTATTGCTATCAAGAATATATGTCATTTTGTCATGAGTACTAGGTGACACTTAGACATGGCTCCTTAAGGCAAATTTAAAGATCACAGTTATGGTTTCACCTGACCTTAGTCTAGAATCAAGGCCAAAGCACTCCCCTGTAATAACCCATTCTGTAAATTTAATAGGCATCATTGACCTAGATAATTATTTTAATCTTCACCATAGCATAAATTTTCAACTAAAAATTCATGACATGTTTAAAATAGTCTTCACCAACACACTCAAATTAAAGTGGAATTCTCATTTTCCAGGTTTTCCCATGCTGATGTGTAAGGAAAGAGTAAGGAAAAATCTTTCAGTTTTCATTTTACTGAGTGAATTTATTACCTTTGGCAAATATTTTTATTTGCATATATGTGCACTACATATTTTCCTATAAATGTAATTCTACCAAGTTTATCCCATTTTAATTGCCCTGTAGATGCCAGGGCAATAAGGAGTTAATGCATTACTTTGCCTCAAAGACCGATGACCATTAAACTGGACAAGCTAGAACAGGATGTGCTTGGAAAGGAAGGCAGTATAAAGCTATGACAGCACCTTTATGGAGCCAGTTTTCCTGTTCAGGTCCATGATGACAGCACAACATCCAGCACAAGCGCAGAAATGGTGTCAAGGAGCAGGCAAGACCAATGCAGGGGGGGATTGAGACAGCCTAAACACCCTCAAAGCCTCCCAGACCATATCTGGAAAGCTCCAGAAGAACAGACTGTGCATGCTAACTCATTTTCATGAAGAGCTAGAGACCTAATCCCACAGGAGAGAAAACTTTCCTATAAGAAAATCCTCACAGAATCTGTGGCACACATCTCCAGGACTCAGGACACCCTGTCAGCTGGATCAGCATTGGACCCAGGACTGGTTATCCCCTTTATCTCATCTCCCTTTCATTTTCCTCTTTCTTCCCTATATCTTCCCTCTTCCCTCCTCCTTCTTCTAAAATATATACCAATTTTCATGCCAGGTGTGTAGTGTGCTAATACACTTAGTGAGTTTTTCTTTTTTTAAACCCTTTTGGCTTTTGCTGTTCTTTTTCAAACCTGGGCATCTGCAAATCTTGGATGCTCCCTTCTGTGTAGGAGTGGGACACTACATACACATAACACAACTTTTCTGGCTCTACTGTATTTTTAGCTATCTCAATTGAGCTTCTCAATACTAGCTGGACTGTTTTCATCACAGGGATCAGAAGTGTAACTGAAATTAAATTTACTGAGGTGCAGAATGACTGAAACTGGGCAACTATGTTTCTTAAAAAGCCTTCCTAGAATCTCCAGATTTTCAAGTTTTGCTATATTGACAGATAGGTTGTTTTGCAGAAAACTGGTAATCTTGAAATGTTTTGTGCCAAATATAGTAGGATTGGGGGGAAAAAAAAAAAAAAACAATAGTTAAAAGTTTAATGCATTATCATAATATTAGTCAGTTAGTGTTGGTATTAACATTGATGGTAATGTTAATGAACCCGGCCTACTATGGAAATCCATGCATGTATCTATTTGGTTTGAGATAAATGTTACTATTATAGCTCACTTCACTCAGTTTTATATTTACTTTCTAAATCCATAGGTAAACGGGGAGGATATAGCTAATAATTTTCTTTTGTTTACTTTGTTTTCCCTTCCTCTCCTCGATGTTTTAATGAGAAATACTTCAAATTAACTCAGTAGATTCTAACTGTAGTGTATTTTGCTATGGGAAGGTTAATGTTAGGAGGACATTCTGTCTTGCACAGTTAAGAAAATGTCACTTGACATGAGAGATTAGAAAATTTTCATCAACACATTCTAAAGGAAAGGGCCACTCTATGTCAGTGATGGATTATTCTTCCAAAGCCAGGCAGAGTTCATTAGTTCTTGTGCCTTCAGGGCCCCATTCCAGGTTTTAGCTCTCACATGACAAAACAAATGAGGAATATACAGGGTTGTAATGACATATTTAGTCCTTGCTGTGCACAATAGCCATGCATCTGCAGCAAGTGGCAGAATGTTTGTCAGTTTGAGGAGGCTTTGTGACGCAGAGAAGGCATCCTGCAGAGGAGTCATTTGCCTGAACTAACAGCTACTGGTGACTGTATTGCTCTAATGCATGCTTGATCCATCCAAGCACAGTCTCCCATTAAGATATAAAGCAGTTTTAATTTTTCATGGAAGTGTTTATTAAATATACTTGGCCAAGTTCACTGATGATTTACCTGTGCCTTTTCTGCTGCAGTTTGCTTCTTTGTTGTGTGTGGTTTTTTTTTCTTTTGGGGTGGGATTTTGGGGGGGGGGCGGGGGGGGGGTTTGTTTGTTTGTTTTTCTTCTTGGATTAATTATGCTTTAAGAGAGTCCAGTTCTTTTTGAAGTTTTACTTAAGAAAAAAATAAGACACTTGGAGGTTTAATGGTGTGTAATATACCTGCCTCTGCTAGGCTTTTCAAGGTTTATGTATATATTTACTTTTAAGGATTGACTGTAGAGTCACTTTTAACATAATCTTTTCATAGATTATAGCAAGGTCACCTTATACATGTAATGCTATTGATCCCATTAAGTCTTAAAATACAGTTTGAATACATCATTGGGTTCACTCTGTGATATAGCTCTTAAAACAATTTTCTCAAATTTGCTAGTTTAATCTACTGTGGAGTTTTATCTTGTTTGTAGAGAAATGCAATTTCTCGTTCTCCAACAATGATCCTTTTGAGCTATGTTCATTTTTACCAATTCATGTATTAAAAAAAAAATCTTAAAAAAGAATACAAGGCCACTTACTTTCCAACAACAGTATAATTTTAAAGAATTTAAAAATGTGGTTGATGGAGTTAAGTAATATATAAACTATTTCTTAAACCTTCGATGCAAACACATTGATTTTGAGGTGAATTGGCACCTATATGAACTCAGGCAAGGAAGGTTATTTGGCTCAGAAGTATTTAATCAACTAAATTTGCTGTTGCAAAAATCGACCAAAACCAAATACAAAAGCTAGTTATGAGAATTAAGAAGGAAGAATTGATGTTTTTCTCTCACTGCTTTCATCTATCTTGAAAATAACCAAAACAACTTTAAAAGACTCTTCCTAATTTATATTCCCTGCTTTCAGTCTTGGATTAAAGTTATATTCCCATGGCTTCCTTTGATATTGTGAAAACTAAAAATATTTCTAAATGAAAAATGTTATTTGAAGTCCCAGGCACTGGAAATATATATTTATTTAGCTGAAAATTTTGAGATTATATAACATGAAGGGTAAACTTTCTAACATAAAGAGCATTGTGCTAAAATTAATGTATAGAAGCTAGTAGTAAAATAGGAAACAAATAAATGAAATAGAGAAGCTATGAAAAGGTGTTATTTTAAAAGAAAATTGTGTACTATGTATACATATTACTGTCATGTCTGTCAGAGTATAAAGCATTCAGTTGCTTTAAATGTCACTTTCATAATGCTAATAATTTGTGTCTCAGTTTATTTATAGTTTAAACAGTTCATTATTTTTCCTGCATCCTCCTCATTATTTTGTGTAAAAGTACAATTTTCTAAAATCTAAATAATTTGTGTGTTTCAGTGACTATCCATACATCTCCAGGAAAACTCCTTTTAACATCAACAAATACTAAATCTTCCCTTGTGAGAGTAAAATAATAATTAAAATATCAGTGCTTTATAAAAATTAAAAAAAAAAAAATCAGGAAGAGTCCTTCCCTATGATCTTCCTAGATAATTCTTGTCATGGTTCTAGCCTTTCTCCTTGGAACACTACATTTTTCACAGATACTCTCCTATAACTTTTCTTTCAGCCCTCAATCAAGAAAAAATATCTACAACTTGGAAGTACCGAGTTCCTAAATTTAGCTCTCCAATGTCCACTTCGTACCTTAAACTTTACAATTTCTTTGTAAATCAACCTTTTCTAGTTTTTGAATCAAGCACTGAAAATGGATATATAAAACTGCAATTAATGTTGTAGCTGCAACCCATATAATCATTCCCAAACTTCAGCCAGATGAAAACCATCCCAGCAAAGAAAAGTATGCAGGAAAATGACCCAGCTACTTAATTGGATTCTTAACTGTGTTTTCAATCTCCCAACAGGTTTGATACTGATCCAGTTATCTACATTATTTTCTTTTATCTTTCCTACATTCATCAGTGTAAATTTGAAATCAAAATTTAAACCACAGGAGAAAGAACAAAAGAAACAATGAAAAGATAGAATGAAAGAACGAAAGAACAAAAGAAAGAAAAAAGAAAATCAAGCTGTGTTAAGAAAAGTGCAGTTTGTACCAGAAGAGTGTGGCAATGATTCTCTCAGATCAAACTCCATGATGTCTCACAAGATAGCCACGGCAAAATTTCCTAACTGCACAAATTGCTAGTTTAACAAAGCTTACTCAGAGCTAATCTGGCAGGCTAGGTACACAGGGAAACATTAGTCCTTTTTCTGTGATGCTCTATCTTTGCTATCTCTTACTGACATGTTTTTATTGAGTGACAGAAAATTATTAGTAGGATTGCAATTATTCAGTTTCTTTCTTCCTTACATTTTACCTTTTGTTGCCTTGAATCTTATATTGTTCTGACTTGGCTTATGAGGACCCATATTTTCTTGAATACAGCATCTGGAACATTCTTACTTTTCACAGGAAATACACTTTCCTTCCCCTTTGATGCTTCTGGTGTCTTTTTGAAGATTTAATTTCATATGAATAAAGTGGTGGTGGTGGGGACAGTTAAGACCTTTATTTAATTTTTCTCAATTACTTTTAGTTTCTGCCCAGTTCTAATTAACTAAAAGATTAAACTTCTTTTTTCTGAAATGAAAAATGTAGGAGCTGATTAAAATTCTCATGATCAGGATATTAATCCAGTTGAAAATTATAATTACTTGTAATTGTATCTTATTTATGCACAACCAGTGCAGTGAAAACTTGGTCTTGGTTTAAAATCAGGAATATGTCCTGATTTCTCTGCAGCTGATGAAAGAAGCAAAATTTCTCAGATAAATATTCTATATATAAAAAGATATATCCCTAGTTGCACATACTTCAAAATAAAACAATTTAAGGTGTCTCATTCACACTTCAATCTATTAATGTTTTGTGCATCACTTCTCAGCCCAGCATCTCTTAGTCTATTATCAGTTGCTGCCATGATAACATTTCCACCTGCAATTTGTGGCTGTAAATAGGCTTATCCTGTGATGTCCCCTAGCTACACTGCTGGGAAAAAAAACAGTTTAAAGGTTTTTTTTTTGCTTCATCCATAATACAAAATACCATACTACATAGTTTATCTCTAGTGGAATAACTTAATTTCTGAAATAATGGAATTTAGTTCATTGTTTAGTTCCTGATTCAGCAGATCTCTGAACTCTACAGCTGCTGGAATTGCCTTGCCAGTGGGAACAGGCAGGAAACTTTACAGACAACTTAAAGTTAAGAGCGGGGACATCATTAAAGAACTATCTAGGACTCTTGATTCCACAGAACCAGAGGTTTCCTTCAGAAATTTGCTCTTCAAATTGTGCTGGACAGAAACTAACAGAAAGAAAAAGATGATCTTCAACAGTTGTAAGTGCTGAGCAAGATTCAAGAACCTGTTTGTAAGGGGGTTCCTAATGCAGCATTTACCCTTATACCCTTTTTTGCCCTTTGACATTCAGTAAAGTTTAAATATCTCCAGAATAAGTATTTTGCTAAGTAATTTCCTTTCCATTTTTAAAAGTCAGAAGAGAGAAACTAATGGCTGACGATTTTTTTCTTGCTTTGTCTCTTAATGGTTGTTTCTGTGTCATTGTCCACGCAGAGAAGAATCTATGTTTCTGTGTTCAGCATGCAAGTTTATGATCATTTCAAGAAAAATCAGACACTAATTCCTTGATATTCTTAAAGATAGTTCTATGTTTCTTAAAAAAGCAGTATATATTTAAAATAGCATTTCTTCATAGCAATAGTATTTTCAAGCAATGAAAAACATTCTTCATCTTGCAGAAAATAGCAATATTTTCTTCCATGTAAACTGCTGTAATTATAGTGATGCCATGGTGACTCAGTTACAGTAGTATTTCTATAAGGTGTGACTTTCAGAAACTTGCCAAGTTTTATGAGGTGCAGAAGATGTAGCAGTATCATGCACTGAAGAACACCACGCTGAAGTACATGTCCACATATATATATATGTATGTATAAAGGAAAAACAACATGAGAGCAAAGTATGAATTTTGACCAAGGAACTAAAACGTGTTGCTCTAGGGAAAAAAAGGAAAATAACCTCTTGAGCAAAACATGCGGTTAGAATCCAGAATATGCATGCATGTATACAGGAGAAAAAAAAATTGTCTTAGAGGAAAGTGCAAACTCTTTTGCCCTAGTGATACACTTACACCTTTAAAATTTTTACTGTTTAATTTTGTAGAAAACTAAGTATTTTACTTTTTTTTTAATTCAATGGATACTGTGATAAAGAAGTATTTCTGCCACTACGAAGTCATACACGACTGATAAGATACTGTATCATTGATTCAGAGAACTCTTTTCAAAAAGCCCTACTACAATAGAAATTGAACTTTTATCTATGATAACCCAAGTGAGAAACCAACAATCATGTATAATGAACACTCAACCTTGCACTGTTGGAACTTTCACAATTTGTACCAAATGATTTAACTATACATTGGACTAGATAATCATTACAAGGGATGTAATTTAGTCTTGCAGTTCTGATATTCAAGAGAATAAAAAAACTGACTGTTAAGTTGCTTACCAGACTGCAAGATTAAGATATAAACACTCAAGAAAAAATGTTGACATTATGGTCAGAGCATAATGGAGATTCCACTTTAAATTTCCATTCCAAATTTAGTTTCAAAGAGTTTTTTAAGTTACATATTTCTCTTTCTGAGTGAAGTTGTGGATAGCTAATGAATATTTGAACAGAAAATTTTCACTGGAGTTCATCTTGACCCCCTGCATGTTATATACTAAGGAAAATGTTTTGCAGTGAGTTAAGAGTTCCTGACTGTCTTTACTTATCTTTAGACGTATATGTGTACAGAAAACAAGTACATGAGTGAGATATTGTGATTAGCAAAGAAGAGAAAGGGCTGTCAGAAGAATGCAGCATAAAAATATATGAAGCTCCATACATATTCTCTCTAGAGGGTCTATTTTCCCTAATGTTGCAAACACAAGGACACCAAGCTCACCCCTTACAATAAAATAGGGCAGGTCTCCACCTTCTCTTTTTTCTGAGAAAAATAACATGAAATATTCTGATGGCTTTTTGTCATTCCCTTTGACTGAGGAAAAAATCCCACAGTCAAGGAAAACAACTTTTATACAAGCTTTGTCTCAACAGATAAGCATAGCACTCCACAAACGTAAGGTCTGGGACACTGTATTATCTACTGTTACTCTTTTCAGATGGTTAAATTAATGTTATTTTTACAGTTCTGATGTTGTGTCAAAGAAAAATTTCTATGTAAATTCTGTGGGTTTGTTTGTTTAAAGCCATTATTAACTATGAAGATTTTTAGTTTTATAGGAAAAAAAGGAGATTTACTTTTAACTACTACTCTCTTGTCCTTTCTTTTGACTTTCCTGGCAGGCATTAAAAAGGAAAAATTAAGTTCTGACCATAGGCAGAAATTTTTTAAAATAACGTTCTATAATAAAATCATCATCATCATCATCATCATCATCATCACATAATAATCATTATTATTAGAATCATTGTTATTACTACCGTTGATGAAATGAACAAGGTTGTAATTTCCTACCTGCTAATCCCACTATAAATGAAACTCTTGCTTTTTAAAAACAAAATTACTAGTCTCTTGTTATTTGGATTCACAGCACACATTCTTCCAAGTGACTATAAAGCCATCGTTAGGTGTATGATTTAAAATATAATGACAGAAAAAGACTGGAACTCAGAGTGTTTTGTGCATGTGTTACAGAGAAGCAAATGACATTGGATATAGCCCTCACAGTATCACCCTCACAATGATGTAATTGACTGATTGCTTACTGTCCTCCTCTTGATGCCACATAGAATGTAATTATCTACACAAAGCTTCCGGGATTTGAAGGTGCAAGCAGAATAAACAATTTTTTTTTATAGGAACAAGTCATAGAACTGACTGACAATAAGTTTTAGCACCCACGCTTAACCATCACTTTCTAAAAGAAATGAGACCCAATAACTGCACCTTGCTCTCTCACCTAAATAACAGGTAAGAGACAAGGAAAAGTTTCTGTAACAATATCCACCAGATGTCTGCTGGCAATACATTACAGCAGAGAGGAAAATGTCTAGGAGTTTCTTGGTGTATAGACAATAACTTTGTGACACAGCTGGTGAAGAAGCCCACTAGGCGAAATCCCCCTCTGGACCTACTGTTTGTGATCAGAGAAGGACTGGTGGGTAATACAATGCTTGGAAGCCATCTTGGCACAGCAATCATGACATTACAGTTTTTGATTCTTGTAGCAGCAAGCAGGCAGGTCAGCAGAACTGTCACCTTGGACTTCCAGAGCGAAGACCTTGGGCAGACTGGTTGAGAGAGCCCCTTGGGAGGCAATCCTGAAAGAGGGAGAACAGGAAGGCTGGATGTGCCTTAAGAAGGAAAACTTAGTTACAAGGACAGGCCATCCCCATGTGCCTGAAGAAAAGCCAGTGGAGAAGAAGACCATCCTGGCTAAAAAGAGACCTAGAGTTGTAACATTCTATTTTAGTTTGTTGTACAGATTATTTTGAAATTATCTCAACATGGTACAATATAATTCAAATATACAGTCTAAAATTTTTTTTATACAATCTTCAAAAACAAATATGACGATGATTCTTGGAGAAATCAGTAAACAGTAAAAACAGACTTTCAAGACATATCTTAAAATCCTCAAATATTGTGATATTCCTAATACTCTTTGAGAAAGCCAACCATGGCCTTCTTTTAGTTTCCTACAAAAACTTTTGCTTTTGTTGAGAGATGACTGCTCACTTACTGGGTTTATATCTGAGCAACTTGAAATCTAAGACGTGTTAAACCACACATTTTTAACTATTTTTAATAAGATATTTCAAGTAATCAGTACCACAATTTAATAGGTGTATATTCATTGCCATGTACACAGTGTGGCTCAGATGGCTTGCTCAGTCCCATAAGTTTTGAAAACCATTTTAAAAGCAAAATTTAATTTAAAAATAATTACATGCTACAGACATAACAAAAATATTTATTTCAGCCACTAGTCATCATAGTTATATAACGGTTTGGGCGGAAGGGACGCTAAAGACCACTTAGTTCCAATCCCCTGCTATGGGCACGGACACCTTCCATCAGATCAGGTTGCTCAATGCCCCATCCATGCTGGCCTTGAACACTTCCAGGGATGGGGCATCTACAGTTTTTCTGGGCAACCTGTTCCAGTGCTTCATCACCCTCACAGAAAAGAATTAATTCCTAATATCTAATCTAAATCTACTCTCTTTTAGTTTGAAGCCGTTCCCCCTTGTCCTGTCACTACATGCTCTTATAGGAAGTCTCTTTGCAACTCTCTGTATTCCCCTTTATGTACTGCAAAGCCCCTCTAAGGTCTTCTGGAGCCTTCTCTCCTCCAGACTGAACAACCCCAGCTCTATCAGCCTGTGTTTGTAGGAGCGGTGCTCCAGCCCTCTTTCCATCTTTGCGGTCCTCAGCTGGACTCACTCCAATAGATTTGTGCCCTACTTATGCTGGGACCCCCAGAGCTGGATGCAGCACTCCAGGCAGGGTCTCATGAGGACAGCAAAGAGAGGCAGAATCACCCCCTGAACCTGCTGGTCATGCTGCTTTTGATGCAGCCCAAGATGCAGTTGGTTATCTGGGCTGCAAATATGCACTACAAATCTCCATGCAAAGAAAAAAACCCTACAGCCTTTTTTTTTTTTAAATACTTTTGAAAAATATGAGTTTTGCAAAATGTCCTAAAGATACTCAAATTGAGGAGGCTAATGACTAAGAAAAAGCAACTCTGAAAAGGAGATTATATGAAACAAGAAATGTACCAAAGATGGTGATAATTTTAATGTTATATCTTGTGAAAGAGTAATTTCTTTTAAAAAATCATGTCAAATTATTGAAGAAGAGATTTCAAAAGGGTCAAGGAACAGACACCTATTTTCTGTTGAAAGGTGACAGGTTTTCATTTTTGTGAATTCAAAAACCTACACTTCTGGGAGAACCAGGTCAAAACCAATTAACTTGTAAAAACTCTGTAGAAACTAAGTTAAATACGTGTGGATGAAAGACCACAAGTGTAATCCCCTTAATAAATTACAGCAGCTAATAACCAACCTTTCTGAATTTGAACAGCTATATTTTTTAAAAAGCATTGAAATCCATTCTGCATAGATCATTAACCCAGAAATAAGGTAGGCAAACATGACTGTAGCAAGATCTGTATCATAAAGTAATTCTCATTTCAGATAGGAAAGGAAAAAAAGGGAAAAAAGGGGAAAAAAGAAAGAAAAGGAAAATAAAAGGAAAGAACACTTGATCAGTACCTCTATAAAATTTCCGAAACACTAGACGGAAATCTAACCAATTATCTACATTTCATTTTTAAATAAATTTGCACACCCTCATTCAGCTGTGGGGCCAATGCATTGATTCCCTTACCATCTTTTCCCTTCTATCACGTTGTAGTGGGTTGAACCTGAGTTGATGGAGAGTCTTTTAGACTAATGACACTTCTCACAATTTACATATTTAAACTGCGCGGAAAGGCGGGAATTTCCTTACGTTCGAGCTCGCCTGCTGGAAGGTGGGGGGGACCTCTGAGCCTCTGGGCCCGCCGGGCTGGGCTGGGGTCACTGCCCCCCACTTTTTTCCCAACGCTGCAGCACGGACCCTGGGTTGCTGGGGGGGAACCTGTCCCAGAGCCGCAGGCAGCTAAAACCAGCCATGGACTGCTCACAGCTAAAACCAGCCATGGACTGCTCACAGCTAAACCCATCCAGCGCGGCTTCTGGGGACAGGCGGGTCCCTCTCCTCTCCATGCGGAGCCAGCGCAGTCAACGGGAGCCGGCAGAGCCTCCTGTCTGCAGCCAGCACACTTCGTGCTGAACTGAAGAAGACACCATGCAGCCAGCAGCACAAAGGGAGCGAGGCTTTCTCCTCCATAAAGCCTGAGCAAGGACACTCTTCAATGTGGCGGCTTCAGAGTCAGAGAGAAAGAGAAAGTGAGTCACGTGGGACGGAGCTGAACATGGCGACGGGAGAAAAGAGGGCAGTGCCGCATTTCTTGAGCGTAGCTTAAAAAACCTTCTTGCATGCCGTGGTAAGAAACTGTAATACCACAAACTGTTTGTCTCTTTAATCCATTTGAAGTACATGGGGGGATGGAGAATTCACGTGTGGCCCGTGAAGATTGTGAAGAGTGCCTATGCCAGGCTATATAGAAGCAGTGAGAGGCTTTTAGAAATTGTGGCGAAGAAAGCCTTTGTGTTCAGGCCAAAATAACTCATCCTTAAAAAAATTAATAACCCCATGTGATGGGGCTCATGTTTTGCAGTGTGAAGGAACTGTGAGATTTTTCATGGGAGAGATGTTTTACACACAGCAGATTGTTTCTTTCCAGGCGGGTCTGCTGTTGGTGGCAGTTTGGGAACCATGTGCAGCTGAAGAAAACCCTTTTTTCCTTAAGCATAAGAAAAAAAGACCTTTCAAGAACTGCAACACTGACTAAAATCCCATGTTCTGTTATCCTTTGTGCGAGTTGGGTAAAAGGAGAGAAGTGCTGGAAGGGGGGGGAAGGTTTGCTTTAATTTCTTGTTATTTCTTTTTACTTTTAATTCTATTAGTAAGAAAACTCTTTCTTTGTACCGCAACCGTTTAAGTTTGAACCTGTTTTGCTTTCTCCTAATTCTTATCTCACAGAAGGAAAATAAGTAAGTTATGGATATTTTGAACCAAACCACTACACACGTTAGATAACTCTCAAACAGCCCTAACTATCAGCTATGCATCCACTCATCTATGCATCATCTAGACAATGGGTGAGAATGTCAACACCAACAAATAAACATTATGAAACAGAGACATTCAGTGTGAAGGTCCTTGTCTCTGGAAGTGTGATGAAGATGAGACCGAGAACATGGTGAAAGAGGAAGAAAGACAAGAAGAATTGTTATGGGTGGCCATGCAGGAGGTTCCTGAGTGAAGAAAACCAGCCACCAATTTACGTGTCATGAAAATATCTGTCTTTTAAAATGAATGAGTGCACAACCAAACTTCTGACTAGCTCTTTATGCAGAAATTAAATGAATAAAGACTATTTCCACTGTAATAGGCATTTCTGAATCATCTTGATTGTCAGTTGTTATCTACATGAAAATAAAAGGATTTTTCTCCATTGGCCCAAACTTCTGACATCTGAGGAGTCATCTGCCATAAATTGTAACAATTACTGATGTCAAAGGACCAAAATTCAAATGATCATTTAATGTTGTTTCATATGAAAGAAAACATAATTGAATTCTAAACAAGTAATGTCACATTCTGTGAAATGGCTGCTGCCTGGATGACAGCAGTACCCCTCAAACAGTTGCTGCATTTCACGCAGAAAAAGAGCTGGCAAATAACTTAAATGTATTTTTGTTTAAATATTGCATTAAAACAACCCAAAACAACACTTTAACAAAACCTTCTTTCTTTCTTTTCTTTTGCTGTTTTTCTTCCTTTTTTTTCCAGAGGAAAAAAAATTGAACATATGGACTGAAAACCAGGCAATTATATATCTGTAACCTTCCTGAATATTTAAAATTTAAGAACAAGTTGAGAGATCAAAATGACTCTTCATTTACATGGGGGGCCTCTCTAGGATAATAGTAAGATCTTGTCTCACATTGCAGCATTATTAAAAACTATGACACCATTCAGGCCAAATAAATATGTAGAATGATGCCATACTGGTTAAGGTCTTTGGTGTAACATAAGCATTGAGATCCTTTGCTGTGTGTTAGAGTACAATTATGCTGAACTCCTGTTGCTAATAATCTGATTGTTTATAGGTAAGCCAGGCAATCGAGAGTACACTACTTTTGAAACTGTTGATTTGTAGGTATTCATTATAACATAGGTTGGGCCATGTATTTGATAATACCTCAAAAAAGAAGAAAAAGAAATAAGAAACTTTAAAGGAAAAAATCCTAAAACATTCAAACATGCAGAATTTCTTAGGAATAGAACATCTTACAGTAAATTCAATATAAATATTTGTTCTATTGGCTGTTCTATTGGTCATATGTAATGTTTTATTTACACCAATTTCCTTGTTTAATTAAACCTGGTCATTCCTTCCATGTCTCTCCTTGATATTATTTTTGTTATCATGGACAAGAAGGGATAATTAAGGGTTAATGTGATGGAATAATTTAGAAGGTTATGCTTACATTTTTAGACGGATTTTGTTATAACAGCTTGCATGACAGGTTATCTTAAAACCAGAAATTTTTGTGTCATCATCATGACTTTTTGACCATTGTAGCTCTGCATCAGCATTTCAGCTCAACACATCTTAGTGATGACTTCAATTAAAATTAATGTCCTCATTATGCTTAGAACAAAATAGTCAGAGACAATTTCTGTTGTATCAAGACTAAGTTCACGTAAGCATTTTGCTTGATCTGAAAACTACTATCTGTGAAAAGAAAAAAATAAAAAATTTTTAACTAAAGATCATACATTTAAAAGGATCATCTTTCTCATAACATAAAAATATTATGGCCATGACTCTGGAAAGAAACTGGAGAGCACATAAATTCACATACACTCAACTCAGGTTAAGGAATAAAGAATTCAAATGCTAAATATAAGTTTTACACTCTGTATCTTCTGAGATGCCCTGTGGGAATAGATGGAATAAAGTTGAGTTACAAGCTGCAAAAGCTGCCTGCAGAGGCACATGGCAGCACAAAGGAGCACAGGGTGGCACACAGAGGCTTGTCTCCACCGGGCCCTGGGGGGAAGAGGTGTCACATGGCAGAGCCCTACTGAGAGGAGCCTGTGGGGAGCTGACCAACAGGTGAACAGTGAGTGATGACAAATGAAGGACATTTGGAAAGTGTGTTGCTGGTATGGCAACACGGGATAGGTCACATAGTGAGAATTACCATGTGAGGAAATACTGTGCCTTGGAAAAGTGTATAAAACCAACTAATTCCTTTGAATAAACAATTCAGATCCCCTGCCGGTCTGGGTCTGTGACTCAATGCCCAAGCCAAAAGACCATTCTCAGAACATTATGGCTGTATACAGATTCAATGCTGAATTGCATAAGAAGGAAATATACCTCTTACATAGCAGCCTATTGATTGGAATATGGTCTTGTGGTTTCCACAGAAAAAGAGAAAATATGATGGTCTGCTCTCCACTCTTCTGGGTTCTGTCAGGTAAGCAATGGCATAAAATTCACTTTTGGGAGAATTATCTACTTATTAAATTATACATATTAAAAAATTACATGATAATAGTTTTACTTAGGAAATCAAGTAAACAGAAAAAATCCAAAACAAAACCACAAACTATGCCACTTTCCCACATTTATAAAACAAAGACTGCAGATGGTTATAAATAAATCTTCCTCAGCCTAGAGAACTTGTGTGTTGATCCACACAGAGTACGCAGTACTTTGCACATACCCTGCTCCAAATTCTGCTCTGGGGCTGGGTTCAGGCCTGTGAGCAATGACATGCCTAGGAGTCTGAAAAGGTCATGGACTATGCTCCAGGATGAAACTATGTGGACTAAATCTGAAGCATCAATATCTTCATTGACCAATATTAGGGAGATATTTTTGTCCTATATTGAATCCAGATGCTTTCTTAAACCAGGAAAATATTAATATATTCATATCAATATGTTAGGGAATATTGATGTATCAATGTCATAAGAAACCTTCACAGGTAAGCAAAGAAAATATTATGATCTTGAATACTATAGTCGTCTTCATTGACTTAGGCACAACTATTCACTTGTATAAAATTAATCACATTTATAAATGCCTTCAGAGTTTAACATAGAAATGGTCATGCCCTTTCTAAACAAATTATTGGTGGATATGCCATGGAATATATAACTCAAGGAAGAGCCTCTTCTTTGCACTTCACACTTTCCTGCCTTGAAATATCTATTGTCCTCAGATTTTAATAATTTCTCTTTGAGTATTTGCTTAGGATTCATTTCTTTGGAAGTTAATTTTTCATATATACATCCCAACGTATTTTACTCAAAATCCCAGTGTGATATGGAAAAAGACTGTCTCCTATGTCAAACTCCCTGTAAATCAAAAACCAAATGTACTTTTTCAAGGAAATGATTTATGCAAAGCAGCTATTTGATCCATAATAATAGTCACATGAGAAAGAAACAATGGAGAAAGAGGCCTAAGAACACATGGCAGGAACACAAATGTAATTACAATCAGCTTTTATTTGTCAGACTTAGAAATACAAAATGTGCATTCACAAAAATAATCATAAAACAAAATGTCCCAGGGTTCCACTCAATTTTATCCCATTTGTTTCTGAGGAACACATGGATACGAAGAAAAAATTACTTCAAACCCAGGAAAAAAATGTGAAAAGTGATGTAAAATATAAATAATGTATTTGAAACATTCAATTGCTGACCCAGTCAGATTTATTTAAAGCAAAACACCACCTCCTGCATATCCAATTAATGGTTGCCATGGCAAGTAAGAGCTCCCACTGCACTGTCTTATTGCAATATGCATGACAATTGCAAGTATATCACTCAGAAATTTCCATAATGATATTAGCTGATCTATCCAGCATCAGACAATTAATTTTGTAAAGCATCAGGTGCTCAAAATTTATCCTCATAAAAATTAAATGCAAACACTCACATATCATATGGAAATGGATTTCCCCTTTATAATCACTGTCCTGCCTTCTCTCATTAAATATTTTTCTTAAAATTTAGATTAGGATGGGAGACAGATTTTTGGTAAGTTTTCTGTATGAAATGGACATGTTCAGTACAATATTTTAAGCTTTGAATAGCAGCTAGTTTTAAAGTGAGTTCAGATAAAGGATACATTTTGTAAAAAATGTTTTGTCAATGAGTCTCTTCTGGCTTGTAAACATGTTTCTTGGTGAAATGCAAGTTCGTTCTGTCTGTTTTGTAAGGATTTTCTTGGATGATAATGGCTGGATGAGACAGATCCAACACTTAGCACTGCCAGATTTGTAAGGCTGTCCTAGCACTGCCAGATTTTGCAAGAAATGAGTGGAAAGAGTTTGCTGTCCCCCCAAAATTACACGTTAATAAGGAATACATGTAACAGAAAACTAAGGACTAGCCTAAATTTCCTCTTCTTTGAATATGGGTATCTTTAAACTGTTGTGACCCAGGGCTCAGAGCTTCCCTTTCAGAAATTTTGTAATAGTTTTATTTTAAGCAACTCACTGTGGTGTTTTGTATAATTACCCTCTGACTCATTGTGCAGTCCAGCCTGGAGAGATAGCTGCCTCCATGACATTGCTCTCTTCTCTAGGCTATAATTTCATCTTTTAGTGGTACTCATTTTCTATCCCTGTGAAGGTGAGTTTTGCACTGAAATAAATACTGGAAGTAATCTACCCCAAAGAGACCCCAAGAATAAGAGCAGTCAAGAAACTCACTGGCTCAGAGAATTTGGGACCAAGGAGTTCTAGGTTATGTCCATAGAAGGGTTTCTGGGTTTCTACGCAGTTACAGTTTGAATCCCTCAGTAATTCTGAGAGAAGGTACTGAATACTTAGGCAATTTCTTTTCTTTGAAGTGAGGAACTCTCTTATAACATTACACTTAATAACATATATAATACAGTGATGCTCCTTCAACTTAACCTTTTAGTAAAAATGCTTCTTCACAAGAAATCTTCATCTTTGAAACTTCAGCCACCAACAGGGGAATAAGGAATCTAATTGGGGGAAGAAGTAGAGTGATGTTGGTAAAGAAGTAAGCATAGGAATAAATTCTTGCTAAATGACCAATAATGAAGGTGAAGGACTGGCAAAGCTAGAGTTGGCAAAATGATTATTATTAATAGCACTGCTGGTAGTAATACCAATCCTGCTATTTTGGCAGTTTGCTTTCGATAAATTTCAAGAAACAGCTGTGTATAGCAGACAAATCATGTGGTCTATGAAAATAAACTTCAGAGCTCCTCATTTTTCACTCCTTTGAGAATGTATTTTTATGTCGAGATTCTGGTTTGGCTTGACTGGTTTTTTTCCTAGTGTGTTGTTGTTTGAGTTTCTTTGGTTTTTTCCCCCTCCTTATCCAAAGGATCATTTTGTTAGACAACTTGAAGTGTAGTTTTATATGACAAAATATTATCATAATCTTTTTGGCATATTTAAGGCCATCCTATGAAAAAATTGAAAATTAAGACAGAAAACATGAAACAGTTCCCTTTGGTATGAAATGCTTATCAATAGTACAACAATCTCATTAAATAATCACTACCTCTTTGCAGGGAAGAAATAAAGAGTTAAATAAAGAGTGTACAGTTTGATTTTTAGATAGGTTTTTGACTATATTTGGCATCTGTAAAATTAAAACAAGCCGGAGAGCAAAATTAAGGTTCATTGCATATATTCAGATTCATAGCGCTGACCTCCAATGTACCAAAGTCTGAACCTGGCTGTAGGCAACAGAAATAACTGGAAAATCTGGAGTCCTTCTCAGCATTTTTAACACAGAATTTTGCAATGCTTTTGGTTTTAGTCTTTTGGCACATAGTGTAACCAATAGCTTCATTTAGCAATATTCAGCATATATAATATAATTACTTTTAGAAAGATAAATTAAGGAAATGCAACAGTGGAAAGACAAAGTGCCAGGACAGAGGGTTATCCTTTGTTTATGAGTCTTAACAGTATTGCTTCATTGCAGTCTGCATTGTGGCAAGTTTACTGCAGCTGATTATTTACTGTCTTTTGATTAGATTTGCTAGAATTAATGGTGATTTCTTCTGTTTCTCTTATGAAAGGTGTAAATAAACAAAATTATATTATCTGTTGACATTTTCTACATGAAGTAGAAAATCAATTTTGATTATATGATAAGAAGTCTAATTGAATTTGCTTCTTTCATTAAAAAGGGAACACCCGCAACTCAGCAGATCCTCCTACTATTTCCATCAATTTATCTAGGTAAATACATATTAAAAGCCAAGAATAGAAATAGAAAGAGACACTCTATTCCATTGAATATTAATTATGTACTTCTGAATTAGTAATATGGTTAGATGTCCATTAGAGTTCAGGTATCAATATAATACTACCAAACTACACCGGCTTGGGGTGAAACTATGGAAAGGAAAAGGAAGGGGAAAATGTAGTTAGTATCATATTCTGCTGTTTATATCACCTTCAGTAACTCAACTGTCCAGTTATAGCTGGCTAATGTGAGAATAGCTGCAAAATAAAAGCATCATTAAAATTCTCTTCTCCTAGCTTTAAGTGTCACTACAGTTGTGAATTTAACAGCACTTAAAGTCTGAGTCCCCGATTCTTGAAATCTCCACAGGTAACACAAACATGAAGAGGAGTTTTTGCCATTGAAAAGAAAAGAACACAGGCGGTAAAATGGAGTACCTTGGATTACTTCAAATTATCTACCTGCCATTTTATTAACTAAAAAAATCTAACAATGGCCATAGTAGTGTCCAGTCAAACCACCCAAACACTATGGAAGTACACATTTTTCTAGAGACAGGACCAAACTTCTGTTTTATAACACATCAATAATTAACATGTAGACTTTCCTGAGTCTGAAGACGTAATCACCTATTCACACATTGTTTAGACCTCAGGGATAAGAAGGTTGTAAAGAGGCATTCTATATTCTAACACTTTAATCTTCCCAGATTCAGATATTTTAGACAGCTATTTAGAGTAAGCTGTTTTGAGCCTAGAACAATTGATAGTTGTCTTTATGATCTCCTGGAGCAAGTCTTGAAGATAAACATTTTTCATGATAAGTGGAGGCATTCACGAGTCCAAACATCTCTCATTACTCTCAGTAGGCTTCTCTTCACGTCATAATTTTGAGACCAAATACTTTCATTACATAACACTATGCAGTTCTATAATGTGAAACTTAGACTCAAAATTTTGAAGTTTTTTCCTCTTACATTTTAATGACTGTTTAATACGTACTCACATTTCCCTTAAAAAAGGCTGAACTTAGAAAGCATAAATATTATGATAAACTACTAGCATTTCACTTCATTTAAAATGTAGAATTAAGTTCTGTGGGAACAAAATTTCACATTAACCACTGACAACTATAAATATGCAGAAAATCATACCAAAGAACATTAATTAGAAACTGAATAGATTTAATCTGGTGAAGTCTTTGTTTCTACAGATTTACAAAGTTTCTGTTTGAATATTAAACAGTACAATTCCTGATAAAGAACATGCGCATCTGATCTTCGTCTGAGAAACAGAAAATATTTCTGAATTAATACCAAGGCTTTTATTCAGTAATGCATTTAATAAAAATTTAACATATGAAGTGCTCAAGTGCTGAGGAGTTTGAATTATATGTTTACACGTCTTGTCCAAAAAGGATTAATTTATGTAAGCAGCCATTGTTAAATATTTTATTGTTGGCCCTAGTTTTCCAGAAATTATAGATAACAAATCACCTGGTACACAGGCTTTTTTCTCACTTGCCTATAAATTAACAGCACTAAAGGCTGTCTTAGATTGAATACAGTGCAAGAGTACATTTGGATCATGAGCCATTGCAGTATGAAAGTAGCAAATTAGAACTATGTCACTGTAATAATAAAGTAATAAATGAAAAATGCACAAGGTTTCCCTCACTGACTGGAAGTCTTCCTTCTTTTCTTCTAAATTTTTTAATTGCCCTTTTTTTAATTATCTCTTTATAGCCTTTAGGGCTTTTCCCAGCATCAAAAATTAAAATATACCATTATTTATAGCATGGAAGGGGAAGAAAATGTGACAGCAACTCCTGGACATACTAATGTATTTTTCCTTTTTTGTTTGTGCCTTTACAGGCCATTCCCTAAAATCAAATTTAGCCACATGAGTTAATGCCTCACTAATATGAGGAATGTCTTCTTCTACATCACTACGGTGCTTTCACTTTGTGAATTGTCTGGTGTACAGAGAACTCTTTTGAGGATCCCTTTTTACTCTGTTAATAGGCAGTAAAGAATCACTTAAATATGAATTAAAAATAAAGCTAGTAAATCTACTCAAAAGAATCAAAAGGTTTTCTTTAAAAATTAAAAAAATAAAATTGATGGGAAGGTGACTGGCCTGAGTGGATCATCCGTCTATTAACATCTGGATAATACCCCAAATGGGTCCACAAATTGATTTGCCAGAAATGACTTCCCAAAGTAATCTGATGGAATTCAAAGAAGGAAAATTAAAATGAATGAAGGAAGAAGTGAACTATCTGTGTTTAATCTTCAGTTTCATCAGAAATCGATTAACTAGCTGACTTTGGGTCCAAAAGAATTAATTATACTCAGTCTCTGGTATAATTAACAACACTATGGCCATGTCCCAAAATATTCATTAAAGAGTCAGGAACAATATGAAATTCAAATTAAAATTGGAAAAGAGATTAAATAGAAGTAGTCATCTCTAAAAAGAATCATACTACATCTGAGATGAAATCATTTAAGCAATACAAAATATGGAAATACATTTTGTGTTACATTCGATTATCATTAATTCCAGCACTGCAAGCTGGCAGCTATTTTAGGCTCATTACAAAGACTAAAATGGGCTGGAATTTTAATAGAAATCAATCCTCCTTGGAATAATGGGAATATGATTCAAACTTACAGGAAGTTAAGTTCTAAAATTCAAGTTTTCTTTTTAATTCTAAGTTCAACTGAGGAAATTTGCATTCTGATGTACATCTACCATTAATTTAAAATACTAAGGAATATGTACATAGATGTGAATGCAAGGAGAGAGAAGAGGGAGGAGAAAAGATGTAGCTTAGATATATGTTTCGGAATCCCTATTTTTCAAATTTCCCAAACCTAGTATCAGTATCTTGTGGAACTGAATAATGCTGCCATGTGCAATATGGAATTTACTTTCAGTTTTCTACATGTGAAATTTTTCACCCCCTGTAATTTTACCTTGCTGTGTTTGGTACATTATTCTTCTGAATTTCAATACGCTTTATCCAGTAAAAGCCAGGCTTTTCTTGCTTTGGGTTTTTTCAAATTCAAGTATCACAAATCCTCTCTTTTTAACAATTTCTGTAGAAAGTAATTGCAGCAGAGCAAAAGTAACTTCATGTAAAGTAAGCTGTCTTGGGGGGCTGTGCCTTAAACTAAAGGTTCTATAGAGGAGAATACTCATGACCAAATCAGCTAGAAACCAAAAAAAACATACGCATGTCATTAATTATCAAAATTAAATCTTCTATCATTTTATAATTTTATTTTAAATTTTTTTATCAAAGGCACAGAAAGCACTTCCTTTTAATTATTGACTGCTTATGCAGATCTCATTTTTGCTTACGGCTGACACCTTTAATAAGGCTGTTTAATAAGACTGTATCAAGAAATTTTCATTTAGAGTAAAAATCTGTTGGATTATTTAATAGTTTGGTATAATGTCATCATTTTGCATGTCAGCTTTTCTCTTCTTCAATCCTCTAGCTGTCTTGACTAAGGACTTTGCCACTGACAGAATTTTGACATTGCGTGCAACTTTGATCTTTGGCTCTGTGGTGGGTTGATGCTGGCTGGACGTCATATGCCCACCAAAGCTGCTCTATCATTCCCCACCTCAGCTGGACAGGGAGAGAAAATATAATGAAAGGCTCATGGGTCGACATCAGGACAGGTAGAGGTCAGTCTACAATCACAGACAAAACAGACCTGACTTGAGGAAAAATAATTTAATATATTACCAATCAAGTCAGAGTAGGATGAGAAATAGAACTGAATCTTAAATAAACACTTTTCCCCCATGCTTCCTTTCTTCCCAGGCTCAGCTTCACTCCTGAATTCCTAACCTTCTTCCCTCCAGCAGTGCAGGGGGATGGGGAATGGGGTTTGCAGTCAGGTCACACATTGACGCTGCTGCTCCTTCCTCCTCAGTGGGAGGACTTGTCACACTCTTCCCCTGCCCCAGCATGGAGTCCCTCCCATGAAAGACAGTTTTTCAACAACTTTTCCAGCATAAGTCCTTCTCATGGGCTGCAGTTTTAAATAAACTGCTTCGGCATAGTCCCTTTCAAGGAGTGCAGTCCTTCCGGAACCAGCTGCTCAACCTAACAGGGGATTTCAACCAACTGGATGTCTGCCAGAAAAGCAATACAGCTGGCTGGATTGAAAGGAAGTCCAGGGGGCTCCTGGAGTGCACCAAAGGTAACTTTCTGGTCCAATTATTACACAAACTAACCAGAGAAGCGTTACCAGACCTGGTGCTCGCTAGTTCACCTGAGCTCATTAAAGAGGTTTAGATTAGTGACAGCCTGGGCTGTAGTGTCTGTGCCCTGGTTGAGTTCATGATCTTGAGGAACGGGGACTTGGCAAACAATAAAGTCAGAATTCAGAACTTCAGGCCACTTTTCTTGGAGCACAGGAGCTCTTCATCTTGATGTTTAGAAAGTAAGACAAGGCAGGCCAGAACTTGATATGGCTCAGCAAGGATCTGCTTCTCATACAGAGGAGTAAGAAGGAAATGCACAGTCAGTGGAAGTAAGGATATGTGACCCAGGAAAAGAACAGGAATACGGTTTGAATGTGTAGGTATGGGATATGGAAAGCTAAAGTACCATTGAAAAGGGACTTGTTAAGGGATGTGAAGAATAATAAGAAAGGAATCTCTAAATTCATAGGTCAGAAACAAGCCCAAGGAAAATCCAAGTAGAATGAAAGAGTAAACCCACACGAGTGAGAAGGGAGAACTGGTAATTACAGATATGGAGAAGGCTGAGGTACTCATTGAGTTCTTCACCTCAGTCTTCTCTGGCAGTCAGGTTTCCCATGTCTCAAGTACCTGAACCTCTAGGTGGGAATTGGGGGAGCAAAGTTCCTTTCACTATAAGCTAACAAGGGTTATAAGGTTTCACTATAAGCTAACAAGCTAATAAGGTTTGGGACCCCTTGATGAAATTGAATAGTCACAAGTCATGGGATCTGATGAGATGCATCCCAGGGTTCTGAGGGAGCTGGCTGATGTTGCTGAGACAGTCTCCGCTACATGTGAAAAGTCATGGCAGTCAGGCAAAGTCCCTGGTGACTGAAAAAAAAAAACATCACTCTGAATTTTACAAAGGGCAGAAAGGAAGACCCAGGGAACTACAGATCAGTAAGCCTCACCTTTTCTCCTGGGAAGTTCATAGAGCAGATCCTCATAGAAAAAATGTTAAGGCTCACACAAGACAAGCAGGTCATCTGAGGCAGCCAGCATGGCTTCACTAAAGGCAAATTGTTCCTGACCAAACTGGTGGACTTCTATGATGGACTGACTGCAATGGTCCAAAAGGGAAAATTGACTGATGCCATCTGCCTAGGTTTCTATAAGGCCTTTGACTCAGTCCCACATGACCCTAATGCGGAAGGAGCAGCAGAGACAATGTGTGATACACAATCCCTCTTTCTGTCCCTTGGTGTCACTGGGGGTGAGCAGGTAGAGAAATTGCAAGTGAAGCTGAGCCCTGGAGGAAGAGAGATGTGGAGGGAAGGTGTTTATTTAAGATTTTGCTCTATTTTTCATTACCTACTTCTGATTTGAGTGGTAATATATTAAATTATTTTTCCCCAAGCTGAGTCCTTTTTACCCATGACTAACTGATGAGTGATCTCTCCCGGTCTTTATCTCAACCCATGAGGCT
>NW_024580666.1:10062298-10101104 GCF_017639235.1 Corvus kubaryi | reverse complement strand
AAATTCTGCAATGTTTACTACAGTTGCTCATCACTGAAGAAAACCAAGGTATGCAGGCTAAGTGGAAAAATGCCAGTGCAGAATTCAAATTCCTGTTACCTAAAAATAAAGCATGAATGGTTTGAAAATCAGGAGAGATTTCCAGCGTGAGGTCTGTTAAGGACAGAAACACTATTTATTATATTCATAGCTGGAAAATTATGGGTAGGGGGTACAGGGGTAGGGCCATCCAACCAGGTGCAGATGAAGCAGCAACTGCTTCATAAGAAAAAAATTATTCTTGACAGTCTCATGATAGGATGCCAGTGTGAATGAGCAGCTACAAAAGAGCTTTAAAAGATGCACAAGTGAAAACACTGTATTAATGACTCTAACCTTTTACTCCAATGGCTTTCAAACAGATGTGACAAAAATACTTTTATTTGAGATAATGTATTTCATATTAGTAATTTGCTGCATGGACAGGACTAAAAGAGAGAACAACTGCACACCACTGGTTGTTGACAATAGTGAAAACTACATGTTTAGGATTAGGTCTGTAGATTTATATGGGTTATACCCTAAACAAATCCTTATTCCACAGATGGTGCCAGTGGCTTTAAGAGAATTCTTTGTGCTTTCAGGTTGTATTTAGAACAAAATGATAACACTGTCTGATCCTTTCTCAATCAAGAGATTTTGTCCGTTTAGGTGGGGAAATAGGCTTGAACACTCAACTATACTTTGTTTATAATTTTTTCTCTTTAATGTGAGGTATTTTAATAATAAATAATTTTTGTAATTAGTGCATACCACTAACGTAGTTTTTGTAATCCGTGTATGCCATTGTCAGTAATTTCTATGTGAAAAAGAACAATGGCCTGCAATGGATCTTAAAGGATCTTTAGCTGAAAAAGCCTTAGAACTTACCTAGTAACCTCACACTCCCTTTAAGTTAGCTGAAAAATGTGCAAAAAAAAAAGGTTTCTAGTATTGTCTTCTTATTTGAAGGAAGTGAACATTGTAAGTAAGAAAAAATTTATCATATAAGAGATCGCAATCATGAGGAGCATTATATTAATAAAGGATAAGGTATAAGTCGGAGTTTCTGATGATGAAATCTATTAAATTGTGGCATGGTTTTCCCAGTAGAATCCTCCATTATCTTTATCTTTCAAAATTTGATAAGTAGCTAGAATTCACTATGTTATTAGCTGAACTGAATAGTGCAAGTCTGGTGACAGATGATAAATAAATATTCGGCTGTTCATGACCTTTCCAAGAGAATATAAGGAACAATTATTTGCTGGTCAAAGGAAGTATGATCACACACACTGCATTTCTATATTAATGCTTTGAAGAGCTGTTCCTGTAGATGTTTTTTTCTGTAACGTGGTAAAGAGAGAGGTTAAGAACTGGTGAAATACCAGACAAAAGATTGGCTTTCTGTTTCAGTCTCACTCATATGGATTCAGAATGTTGTGGGTTTGGTTTTATTATGTAAAAGCCAAGGTATTTAAGACCATGTGTATATAATAAATGTTTAACATTCAGATGTCTGAAGTTAAAAAAAATTACAAATCACTCGAGAGCACATTGCAGCTTCATACTCACTGCTGTGAGTGGAACAGTATATCTTGTTTATCAATTCAGCCAAAATAAAAAGTTTCAATTTTGTTTTCACTTTTTATATCCTGATGCAGGTGTTTTATTATCATAACACTGAGAAGAAATCATGCTTAGTATTGAGGATAGTCTTAGTCATCAATTCACGTAATTTTTCTACCACATTTTCTCACAGGTCTTGTCATTACACTCCTAGCTTTGCTTTCAAACTTTGCATTGGAAATCTGTTTGTTTTAACACTCATTCTTAGTTATAAGGGGTTACCCTATCAGATGAGGGTAAAATTTGTTTGAAAAGACAGTGTGCATCTTATGCTTGAAAGTCAGATCTAATATATGCTCTCTCAGGAGCAGAAGTTGAAGGAATTTATGTGATTTTACTTTCTGAAAAAGAAGGCATTTCACCCTTGATCCAGATTATGAACAAATAGAATAGAATTTATATGAAAAAAACCAGTAGCTATTAATAAAGTGTGTAACATTTTTCTACCAGAAAATTGGTAAACCTATGTATTATAAAGAAAAATAGAGATAATTAATGTTCATTAAAAAAAATGTTGACACATTTGAAAACAATAATTTGGTTGCTTTTGTATTTGTTTGGAAAAAGAGAAATTCTTCATACATGATTCTATATCAGCCTTCTGTCTTATACAGAGTTCAAGGAACAGTAACATTTAACACTAGTGCACAGAAGGATAAACCATGCATACAGAGACATTGCTTACATCAGTATGAAACACTTTACCCACATCAAATAGACAATAACATTAGTCAGAAATATGTATAGGACTCAACAAGATTCTGCCAGCAAAGGCTGTTGGATATATGACACTAAGAGCAAAAATTAATAATTACAATTCAAAACCATCAGTACTTCCAAAAACTCTCAAATAGCAGAAACTGGAACAGGATATCAAAGGCTCTTAATTCCCCATACATTTGAATTATTATTTAGATAATACTTTCATAATATTGAAGTTTACAATTTAAATAGTACTCCACATACAGAGGTTCAGATTGATTTGGTTTGTAGAGAGACGATATAGTCTGCATACATATATCTGACCAAATGGATACTACAAAAATTATTGGATTAAAACTTAAAAGGATATAAACTTACCCATAGGAATACATATATATACATATATATATATATAAAATGATATATGAAGCATTCTTTCTGACATTGTTGTAAGTAAATCAGTCTCTGTTATTAGAAATTCCTCTGAAAGGACTTTAAAAAGGACATCTTTGACAAATGTTTTAGTAGCTTGGGAGCTGGAAAAGGAATTTTTTATATACTGAGTCTGTAAATTTGACTTAAAAATTTCAAAAATATCCTGCATTATTAATAGTGAAGACACCTGAGAGGTAAGTGAAAATTGGATGACCCTGAAGGAAGAAGAATAGAAAATGGTTAAAATGTATTGACAAAAATAAAGAGCATCCACTCTGGAAATAGTACTCAAAAAAGTAAAAATCTGCTATTATACTGGTCACTTATCCTGTAGGCAATTAAACAGGACAAGGATATTCTAGCTGCTAAAATAACTGAAATGACAACATTCATCCTAGAAAAGGGAAAAAAAACCAAATATGAACCAAACCTGTACAATACAATAGATAATATAAAATATTGACCATTAAACTAAATTGAATTAGACTACCTGTTTAATTACTTGACAGCTCATTCTGTTTGTCACTCTGACCAGCCACACTTATATTGTTTCTGCAATTGACATTAGTTTAAAAAGTATGCCGAAGATAATTCCAATATCATTACTGAAGCACTTTCATAGGACAAAAATCTAGTTTCAAATTTATTATTTATTGCATATGTACAAACACTTTGGCAAACCAAGATAAGGTGTCCAACAGATGTAAAAGAGGTGATAAAAGAAGTTATCTTTAAACATCTCCTTCTAGACTTTCACCAGTCTAATTCAATATGCCCACATTTCACTGGTATCTGATGAACCTCATTTCGTTGGTTGCAAATTACAATTTACTTATCTCACTCATGAATTCAAAGTATTATTATAATTGCTTTATAATTATTTTATGAGCATTCTCAAAGACTAGAGTGTCTAAAGCAATATATTTTCCAGGTTCCTTTTGTGAAAATATTATCACAAAAGTCTTACCCTGCTTTTTCATCACTGAACATAGAAACATCCTAGACAGCTTCTATAAGCACTTGCATCCAAGACTGTGGTACGTTTCGCTCAACCTCACCCACCTAAAAATTGCATTGTTATTCAACTTCCTTCCCATCCTGTGTTGTGACTACCTCAGACATCACAGAAATTCAAGGCAGGATGGACTCTCCAGGACTTCAAAATGAGAGGCATCCTTCCTTATGGGAAGGGCTTAGACATAGTAGACCTTCCATAGCAAAGAACTCCTAATGCATCTCCTTCATCTCATTGAGGACACCAACTCACTGACAATCACCCCCAAAGCTTCATCTACTTTCCCCAATCTGATAGGGATATAAGGATTCGTCTTTGTCCTTTTACCTTCAAGAACATTTGGATTTATTCTCAATATTTTTCTTTGGTGATAGCTTCTGTAAGTTTTGAGTGATTACTATTGCTTTATATTTTCCTACTAATAGCCAAAGGTTTCCAAGTCATCTCCTTGTGGAGATAGCTGTTTTGATATCAAAAATTTCAGGAAATACAGAGAAAGATACATGAAATAAAGGCCGAAAGAGGTCAAATGATTACTGTAGTTGGTTAGCTCCTGAGCTGGAAACAACTTGTAGATCCTGAAATATCATCCATCGTTTTTCTTTGTCTCAGTGGCCAAGCAGAACTGAGTCAAGGTGGTGAGCACCTTGTGTGAAAATCACCCTCTCTGTTGTATGCTTTTGTTATTAACATTGTTGTTACTGTTCATTTCTCATCCCATTAGTGTTCATTTTCAGTAAATTTTTATCTCAACCCACAGTCTCTGTCCCTCTCTCACCAGAAAGCAGCACAGGGAAGGGGGGTAGATTATTTAAAGTTTAATTCCCAGCTGGTTTTAAACCACCACATTTCATACAAAAATTCTATATCCACCTGAGTTGGTCAGTTCTGGTTTTGTAGGTCACTTGGAAAAGTTTTTTTGCATGTGACCAAAAGATTTGCTTGAGGACATTTTTATATATTTGCTCACATTGTTTGCTCAGTAATCTTTCTTAGCTGGTCTACAAGTCTGATTGTACTTTATATTGTTTGTTCTACATTGACTGAATACTTCTTTATGCTAAAACTCATTTTAACCTGGTCATGATATTGCATCCCTTTGTTGATCAGAAGCTAAGCACTAGTAAATTGTTTGGACCTTGTTCCTTGTTTTGCACTCCTGTTACAATGGCAACATCCTGGGACAATATTTTCAAGGCCTGTTCTCATTTTGTGATTTTATTATATTCTGGGTTTTATTCTAAGATCATAAATTCACTCTACAGAAAATAACTCTTTCAAACGAATACAAAAATAAAAGTATAGATATATATATTTACACCACATGATTATATAAATCTAAGCAAAGCTGAAACAAATCAGACAGTTACCTGACCATTAGGTAATTTTTTTATGGTTAAAAAAGCCATAACATATCTTCACTCAGGCCAAGATAAATCCAGAGAATAGCTGACATCCTGGGGCCTGTGTATCTTGACACTAAGCCGCTCAAAACCAGAACCTCTCCATGCTTGCTCTCTACACATCTACAATCACTAGAAGATTTTCAAAGTTAAAACTCATTCAGAAAGTAAGAATTAACTGTCTCCTAAAATTTCAAGTATTTCTGGAAAATTAATTGCCCTGAAAGGAGATGACAATATCCCTTACCTTTCAGTTGCTCTGCATTACCAGAGAAAAAGTAAAAAAATATTAGAATTAATATAATTTGTAAGTATTTGTCAGAAATGTATTTTCATCTTTGCTATTTCTTCAGAGTGTTTTTGTAATAAGAAATTCCTAATTGTTCACCACATATTTTGATTTGTGGATCCTTTGCCCAGCAGAAAAGTCATTGGTCTTCTGCTGTCTAACGGCTCCTATGTGATAGATGGTTTGGATTCACTAAAAATCCCTGCCAACCAACCCACAAAGCAACCAGCCAACCACAAATAGTCTTCAAGATTTATTGCAACAGGATTGAAATATTTATTTTCCACTATTATTGAAGAGCGGTAAAGACAATGAGAACCTGATTATTAGAGAAGTAGTCTTCTAAAAAAGATCCACAAACTGAATGCTTCTGCAAAAACCTGCAAAATTTTGGAACAGCAAAAATTCAGAGAAGAATCTACTTGGCTGATGCTTTCTCCTTTGCTTTTCCTGCTGTTCAAGAAAAGAACTTTGTAATGCAAGTCATTTTAGGCACTGCCAAATGCACCAAGCAGGTGTTGTAGCAGAGGTCTCTGGAGACTTCATTCCTCAGGGATAAAGCAGATGTTTTCAGGCTATTGGTATAGCTGATATATTGGGTTGGAACTGAATGTCAGGGTAAATGGAAACAAATAATATTTCTGGGCACTGAAAATTAAACCCACTTTGTACCATCTTGCTAATTTTCCTTTGCATTGTCCCGGACATAAATTAGCTGTTCATGATATTCCTTGCAAAATACACACTGCATTTGAATATTGGTGTTCTCCAAAGATCATGCAGAACAATTTTAGCTTTCCACCTTTCTGCTCCTTATTGATTTGCTGGCTTGTACGATTCTGACAAGTGTGCACTTTCTGTTCTGAGCAATTTCTTGATGTTTCTTTAATGTGCACCTTTAAAAGAAAGGAAAGAAAAAAAGAAGAGAGAGACAAAAAACTAAAAGTGCATGAAGGGGGACCAAAAATTCAGCAAGCAGGTAGAAGTATCATTGTGGAATGCAGTTTGAAAGACAATCAGAAATACAACCTATTGGGAGTTCTACAACTTTAGCTTTACTAAAAGAAGAATTTCAACCTTTATCTTCCCTTTGTAGGACACCAAATACCCTCAGAGACACCTAACAACATTCCTGCTATTGCAGAGACCTGGGACATAAGAAATGTTTTCCATTTTATTGTTTTCTTACAGTGGCATATTCCTGATATTTCACTGTAGATTTTAAGTTCATGATAGTGTGGTGGGAAGCATTTTTGTAATTCTTACTAGGGAGTTGAAAATGGGAAAAATTGTCAAAGATGTAATCAGGATCATTAAACATAAATTATCCTGTCTCATATTCGTTTGATTTTTATTATTATTACCTTCTATTACTACAACTTCAGAATTCTGGCAGTTTAAAAAAGTCTAAGAATGGGTGCTCCTTGTCTACAGGTAATGTTTCAAGAAAAGATAAGGAAATCCTTATGTCAGTTTGCACAAAAAAAACAAATAAACAGAATTTCCATTGGTTCTTGTGGACTTCAACCACCCCAAAATCTTCTTGGTTTTTTTATTATTTAAGAGGTACAAGCAATATTGTTCATATGTAGGTAGAGAAAGAACACAAACTCTGTTTTCTTAGATGAATAACATCATCCTAATCCCAACAATTCTTGCTTATTTCTTTCTTTGATCACAGTTAGGAAGTTCTCATATGTTTTATTGCTTCTGACTTCCTGGGAATTTAATATTCCCTGCCATTTTTCAGAAGTTGGCATACCCCAAATAAAGTTAGATTCTAGGCATACCCAAAGGACTTTCTGTATTCCTACCCATTTACTACTATCTCTCATAGTAGTTGAAGGGAAGCCCTGCAACCTGTACCTTAGAGAAGAATGTGGGAGGACAAGAAAGAAAACAAATATCATGCATCTCAAAACCAAAAAAAGAAAATTAAGTCATAACTCATCAATAAAAAAACATTTAAAAAAAAGAAACCAGAAAAAAATCAGATCTTAAAAAGCCATTACAAGGTAATATTTAGAGATGAATATGAGAGAGAAACATCAATTTTTTTCCCTCTCTGATTGTTTTAAAATGACACTATACCTTGATTCATCCTTTGAGCTTTTAAAAGTACATATGTTGCAACAGCGTAAAGAGAGGAAGACATCATTTTCTGACAGAACAACTATTTTCTTCAATGCTATTTACACTTTTGAGTTTTTAAGCTAATCTTTGAGCACATTCCAGGCAACAGTCCAGCTCAATCTGACGTTATAGCGTTCAAAAACTTCCTTCTTCTGGTCTCGGATGCCTTTTTTGACTGTGCATGCTTCCTCATCAAAACAGCTAATTAAAAACACCTAATTATCCAATTTACAACACATGTTCTATATTCCTACCACCTGAAACTGATATTCTGAAGCCCTAGAGCATACTTAACCCTGTCTTATGCAAAACAAGTGGAAAATAATAAAGTGTCTACTGATTTTCTTAGAGGTATTTTTCTTTTAACTGAGAGAGGATTCTCAGCTGGAACAATCAATCATCTGCACACTGAGAAACCATATTTTAAAAGTCCTTAAAATAGTGTCATTGTGGGGATATTTACAGTGTTGGGGGTTTTTTTAAGTGTTGAGTTATTTACTGGGGGTTATGTTTCATGCAGATTTGCTTAGACTAATGGATGGGAAAAAGATCACTAAACAGTTGCACTGCTAGAAATTCTGTATGTCTGTAGAAATACACTGGCTCATTAAGGCTGTACTCATATGTTTTACACTGAGCAGTTTTATACAATGCTATACTATTGAAAGAATTCTGAAAATGTTTGCCCAACAGCTTTATATTAATGCTATTCTACATTTCGGGACTAGCCGAAAAACTTCACTAAGAACCTTATCATTTGTCCATTGGGTTTCTGCACCTTGCTGCAAAATACTGGAGTAAAGCAATAGGACAAAGCTCTTGAGTTTTGAACTACTAGTCTATCAAGTCTTTGTTGTTGCAATACAAATACAGGATTTGTGGTGTTGAAAGCTTCCATCAACTGAAATTATTTTGCAAAGTTATTGAAACAATCTTAATGAAATATAGCAAGGTCTGCCGGCTTTATTTATTTATTTATTTATTTATTTTTCTGATGGTTGCAGAATGTAGTTTTTTCATCTATTTAAGCAGTGAATTTTTATTGCTTTACTGAAGACCCAAAGATCCAGTGCTTATTGAGAATTACTGCACAAGCAGCTTCCACTAAGCAGATGATTATATACATCCTTTCATGCTCCTATATTAACTTAAATGCTGATTATTGTGGTTCTTATTCATTTTCTTTCTTTATTTTTATTTATTTATTTTTTTACATTTAAGATGGTTCATATGGGTTCAAGTCTTAGCATGTAAAGCATAAATGTGCTACTGTAGGATCTACTTCATATACCATGGAGCTTACTGGTGGGAAAATCCTGATATCCAGGATTAGCTTCACACTGTGATTAACTTTTCAGTGGCAACAGAATGGGATTTTTAATTCTAGGTTTTAATAAGTTTATGTCATTTTCCGCTGAACACTTTGGTTAGAAATACACTATTCTCACATCATAAAGTGTTTGTATCCTGTTTTTCAAATTCTAGTAAACCAATTCTGCAAATAATTCTAATTCTTTCTTAGTGGATTCATTTCAGAATAGACTCACACAAGGCTTTAAAATTTTAATATTTCAGTAATTTTCCTTTCCAAATGTTTTTTCTATCAAATGACACATAACTGTTAATGTAATGTCCACTGGTAAAAGAATCAGGCTTATTTTTGGCTTATGTATATGGGTTCAGCTGCAGGAGGAGAGGAGAAAAATAATAAATATTTTTATTGTTATTTTGCATAAGAAATACTAAAGTATTTTATATTCTTCTTGAGATAAGCATGAATGCATTGTAGAGCTCTTAATACATATATCATTCAAGGTCATTCCATGCAGCTGATATTCCATGCAGTGACATTTTGTCTCAGAAATGACCATAAATTCAATTTGATTATAGGATATACAAACTAACATCCTTTTTTTTTCTTTTCCTTATCTAGGCCATTGTATGTACAACATCTTTGTGCCTCATGAACTTTTTTACCTCTGATTTCTAAAAGTATAGTCATAGTAAAAGTCTGGATATTTATCCCCATCCTACAACAGCTGAGACTTATTTACTTTGCTGCATACATAGACAGTAAGGGTTTCTGTGTAAGGGACTAGGAATGCTTGATGAGTTCACCAAAAATGCTATTGAAAGTGGTAACCAGTGCAGCACATGGAGTCTGGAGTATGCTCTGCTTTACGAGACACTACCAGGAAGGTGGCAAAAGAAGTGCGGCACAAATAGAACTCTGCACAGGAGGTGTTCTCTTCCTGCTACCCTTGTTCATGTGTCTGTGTATGAATAAATAGAGTATCATGTGAATATTCCCACCATTCCCTGAGCTGTCCAGATGCCAGCCAGCTGTAGGTATAGAAACCATATTATCATTCAAGCACATAAATAAACGCTTATTAGAAAGAAATTGTGCTATCTTGTCCTAAACGCAGCTCTACTGTGCAGCTCTGAAATCATAACAGGCTTACATGTGGCTGCCTTGACATATCTACGCCTGCCTGCCTGCACTTCTCTGCAGAGAGGTTCTCTAATAGTAGCTTCATCCTGACTAATTCTGTGAGGACTATTTTACTGTTAGGGGTCAAATTCAAAAGAGCAGCTTCTCAGGGGAACATTCATCAGTATTTTGTGGGTTAACTGTTTTAACAGCATCCAACAGCAAATTGCAGAAGTGGACCTTCCATTATAAATCACTTGTTTCTTCAAGTGGTGCTCTGTTTTCTAATTAATTGATCATATATAACTTAAAGAAACTCAGGGCCAAAAATTGCTGGAAATTGTGGGAGAGTAGTTGAGCACTTTAAACCAGACATGAAAGGTTAAATTCTACCTTTGAGCAGTACTCATGTCAGGCATACTACACCTTGAAAACATTCACTTTATGAAATAAACTTCAGCTATATTTACTCTGCACAGAGAATGGAAAGCCAGATAATTTACTGCAGTTGAGCAGATGCTTGTTTTGTTTTGACATTATTATTGTTATAAAGAATGAAAAATAAGCAATACCAGCCAATGGAGAAACGTTATTGCTATAAATGAAGAGCTTTGAAGTACTGCACAAATTGAGGAATCAGACCAAGAGAGAGCATTCTATGAAAAGATCTCTAAGAAAAAGACTAAAGCAAAAATTCTTATAAAAGAATAAAAAAGGAAGTAATGAAAGGGGTTATGGACTAAGCTGCCTTTGTTTCTCCACCATGATGGATCTCTCACTGTTTGGAGATTGCAGTGGCTTCTGTAGGGGAGTTAGAGGCCAGGAAAGGGAACTGTAGATGAAACAACCAGCCTCCCCTTAAAGAAGGCAGAGCTTATGAAAAGCAAGGAACACCCATCTTATCCTCCTCATTGGTAATGAGGTCAGAGCTTACACAAAGTGCCTCACACTAAGCAGCACGGTCAGCTGATGGTAAGTTAGGCTTGATCATTAATCTAAAATACCCAAACCTAGAGCTCAAAAAGTTAAACTGAAATCCAGAAGGTACATGGTTCTAGAATGAACTGCCCTAAAATATGATGTGTTTTGTCTATGCAAGGGGCATGAAAAAATTCCCATATATTCCAAACTGCCACAAAAGGCAATTTGGATAGAGCTCCCATGCAGTTGGTATCTCTCCCCTTAACTTGCTTTACAAAATTTGCATGAAGGGTCTATTGATCATCAGGTTCTTGGCTGCAATGCCCGGATGGAAAATTGGCATTAAGTAAGAATGACAAGTTCTAGTTGCTTAATATGTGACACCAGCTATCACAGCTGATGGCACTTGCTCATTCAGTTTCATTGATATGACTCTTTTTTTCTTTATTATTACTCTTCCTGGTAGAGGATTCTGGAGCAAGATATTTTATAACTGTTGTATCAGCTCCATATATGTGTATATATATGCAATATATATATATATATATATCTTCCCAATGAACATCTGAGGCAATGTCATAGCATTGATTTGAGTTTGTCAGGTATGCTGGGACTCCAGCATGAGCCCAGAGAAAAACAAGGCTGTGTTAGTCTATAATAATGGTTGTTTTGGTGTGTTTCTCTTCCATACATTCTAATCTTTCAAGCATTCTTTTTAGTATTAACTTCCTCCTCAGTTGTTGTCTTATCATTTCAATTGGTATTGCTTTTAAAATATACTTCTGTTATATATTAACATCCATCTCTAGGAATCTGCTGTCAAAGTAGTGAAACTTGTTTTTTTCAGTTCAGTAATAGCTTCTCTGGCTTTAAGATTTTGTAGCTTTTGTCTTTACAACTCACTCATAAATCTGCACTCTATTATTTCTTTGAATGACTTTTTTTTCAGAAAGACTATTATTATGTAGATGACTTCTGATGAGATTCACATAATTTACCATTGACCTGCACTGGCCTACTGAGTGTTGGCAGGGGGTTCTAGGTTCCCCCTCTTACCTCTCCACAAGCCAAATATCTGTTTTGTGAAACAGAATGTGAATGTTTTCAGCATTTCATCCAGATAATTAATAAGATCTCGAAGAAGGCTGAACCCAGTACAGGTCCCTGGGATAAACTGCCTGACACTGGCCTCTAACTAGACTTTATGCCACAGATCACCATGCTTTGGGCTCGGATGCTCAACGGTTTTCAATCCACCTCCATGCTTATCCAGCCCATACTTCAGCAGCTTGTCTTTGAGGATCTTGCAGGAGACAGAGCCAAAAGCCTTCCTCAGGACAAGGTATCCAATGTCCACTGCTCTCCCCTCATCTACCCACTCAGTCATTTTATTGTAGAAGACTCTCGGAGTGGTCAAGCATGGCTGTCATAGGTTAGCAAGCGTAGTCCCGGAAGGGACGTCCTTGCTAAGGGGTGCTTACAGTTTCCTCTGGGAACTGACAGAACCTATCAGCTGGCCAGTTTGAATATGGACAATTCTCTAAGCCACTTAAAGTTGTGATCACCTCTGTGATCCACATTTAAGAATAGGCAAACTCCCCCTCCAAGCTCTCTCTCGTTTCCGGCACTGGGACAGGTGGCTGCGGGCCTCGTGTGGGGGCCAGTGGGCCCGGCCAGGCCCTGCTTGGGCCAGGCCGGGCCGGGCCACGGCCATCCTGAAGCCATGGACCTGTTCCAGCCGTGGAACCCCCCCCCACTGCCTTGCCGTGGGCAGCCGGAGTGGCTCGGCTCTCCCCCCTCTCCACTGCGATAAGAAAAAAATTCAACATTCCAGCTGTAAAGCTGCAAGGCCGAGGTGAGAGTAACCCTTTTATTGCTGTGAAGAGCTGAAAACCTGAGGGAAGAGAGAGAGGAGATGCTTAAAGCTGAAATTCTGTTGTGAAGCTATGATATATCAGAGTATCCTGTTGTAATTTCATGAAGATATGGGGGGTGGAGTGTTCAACTCGTGAGCAAAAGCACCTGCGCTGAGATAGGCAGATGCTGACGCAGCTGTAATTTCATGAGAAGTTTGGACAGGGAGAGATGAACCAGATGAGGACTTTTGCTCCAAACGGGAAAGGAGAAAACCTCAGTCCGTAGAGATGAACCAGATGAGGACTTTTGCTCCAAATGGGAAAGGAGAAAACCTCAGTCCCTAGAGATGCTCCCAGAGATAGTCCTAACGATGAAGATGAGGAAGACCCTTTGCTCCCAGGGAAGGAGAAGGGCCTCTGTTTTTGTTTCTGAACGGCTCAACCTTAAAATTATACCCCAAAAAACTTCAAGAGTGGACCCTCGAAGGCAGTTGCGGGAAAAGCTGCAAGTCGGGGGAAAGGACTCACACGCAGGCAGAGACTCCTCTTCCTAAATGGACTGAACAATATTTGGAAGTGGGTGGCTGTCTCGTTGTGATAATGTTTTCATAGCATGAGCAAGAAGAGACTTCTCTTTCTAAATGGACTGAACAAGGTTATTATGGAAGTGGTAAACAGACTGAACATCTTAAGGGTTGTCTTTTCACGTTGTCAGTGGGAGAAGGGAGGAAGGTGGGGGGAGGAGGAGAGTTCTGAAGGTGGTATTTTTTTTTTTTTTTTTTTTTTTTCTTCTTTTAGGTCTGTTAATAAACTTCTTTATATTCTTTCAAGTTTGGTGCCTGTTTTGCATTTCTCCTAATTCTTATCTCACAGCAGATAAACAGTAATGAGTATTTTGGACCAAACCACTACAATGGCTTTCCCTTTGTGAATCCTTGCTGAACATTTTAACCACCTTCTTGTCTGTCAAGTGCCTGGGAATGGTTTCCAGAATTAGTAATTCTAGGATTTTACCTTTTTTTTATGACCTATGTTCTACTGTATTTGAATGCCAGTCTCACAAGCAGAATCTCGATCAAGCCAACATTCAGACCTCTGGAATACTAGTGAATTTGAGACAATCTTGATTGATTTTTCTACCTGTAAAATTGGCTAAGTAATATTTTTCTGTTTTGTATGGAACAGAATACATTTCTTTTAAATTGGCTCCTGAATTCAAAGTGTTCTGTAAAATCCAGATGGTTTTTTTTCTTTTTTTCTGATCTATATAGGCAAGTGAAAAATCTTTATCAATCTTTTCATCAGTTTATTTATTGTATAAATTGACTCAAGAATAAATTGAGTCAAGAAATTGACTCAAGTTAAAATAATGCAAAATACATTAAAAAATATGGTACATTTACAATACAATTTTCTGTAGCTTCTAAATTGGTGAAGAGTCATATTCCAAGTTTAACAGAATCATAAAAAATTATCTGGGGTTTTAAAGACAGAAAATTATTAGCTTGAACTTTTCATTCATTGAAATGTCTTTCCAGTCATTTATAAAGACACTGATTTCATAGGCTAGCTTCCAAATTCAGGTTGGCAATAAATTCTTAGCATCAAATTGTAAACATGAACACCAAGTGACATCACTAAACTACAGTGAACTTGTGAAGTTTCCAGAAATTTATTTACAAATTTCAGATAATTAATTTGATGGAAGGCTTGTCAGTGTTCCCTTTTCATATCAAATAGTGGTTTCTATAAAAATTGTCTATTTTGAAATGCTCCACTTTTTGTCTATCCACAATCACAAATAATGAGGGCAGAGAGGATTTTTTTTCTGGGAGTGAGTGGGTGGTGGGTGTTACTTGTTGGCTTGTTGTTTGTTGGTTTTTCTCTCCTGGTTTACAATAAAACATCTGACACTTGTAAGTAGTAGTAGCTATTATTCTAAAGATATCTTGATTGACATCACTAAAATTACCCTGTAATAGCTAATACATTAACTATTTGAGGAATAAACTGTCAAAAATAACTAGGAAAACTTTAGCTTCTTGTTTTCAGGATCAATTAATTGGTACCTACCATACTAAACTTGAGTATACACTATTTTTTTTTCAAGAAAAAAAAAGATGTGTTCCATTTACAGAGCTGTGGGTTTTAATCTGCATTTGGCATTATTTTCAACGTTCTCCTCACAATTCTTGTGCAGTAAAGTGTGTTCTCTGCAGAACCAGTTTTATGATACATGTGCAGAGATACATTTTAATTTTAATTTTATAAATTTACTTTTAAATGCATTATCATAGCTCCCAGAAAGCCAGTCCTGGCTGACTCCCTTTTGCACTTAGGAGTGAAATTAGGAAGAAATTGTGCACTTAGGGAGGAATTTGCACTTAGGAAGAAATTGTGATCCAAATGATCATATCTGCTTCAAAGACTTCACAGGTTAACAATGCCAAAAAAGTCAAAAAACATTGGCTATCTACATGCAAGGACCTCAGGGAAGAGAGACAAACTGTTGGTTATATCTCGTGAGTCTTTTGGTGACATTTCCTGTTAGGAGGGGTCCTTTTGTTTCATTCAGGGCTAGATTTTATTTTTCAGGCAAATGAAATGGTGCAAAGCACCAAGAAGGAAAGAGATAGTGAATTTGGAATGCAGGCTTGCTTCCTTGCTTTTTCATATAGTAGTGCAAAATTTGAGACCAGGAGAATATGCCTCTTTTTCCATGAAAGTAAGCTGTGTTGCAAAAATCCTGTAAAATTTAAAATTCAATATGACTGCCGCATATGTGAACTTGGACTGTACAAATTGATAGAAAACTAAATGATGTAAATTCAATACCTTTTTTTTTCTTAGTTCAAGTTTCAACCCACAAGTTAAAAATAATGTAGTGTGAGCCAAGCAAAGTGATCTCATCTCTCTGATAAGGACTGGTCTGTGAGTCAGATTATGCATCAACAGTAGCAAGATTTTTCTGGTGTTCTGGAGACTACTTCTCTTTGTAGAGGTGCCACCTTGCCTCTCATTCTTCATGTTGTTTTTTAAATTATGTGTTCTTTATATTATTATAAATATGTTTGGTTTGGTTGTATACAAAATTACCATTTTGTGTTCTACAAAATGTGCATGGAAATTGTCCCTAAGTCTTTCCCTTAAGGATTATTTCTGTCCAGCCAGTGTGGAAAAACTCAGCCTCAAACATAGTTTTGAAGGTAATGTAGATCCTGCCTTCAGAAACAAAATATTTATCTTTGTGGGAATATTTCAAAAATCTATGAAAGGAGGAGACCACAGGTGAAGTAATATGTCATGGTTACACAATATTTTCTAGTTTTCCATTATATTTAATTTTTGTTGATATTCTATTTTCAAAATGAAGTTAAGCATAAGTCAATTATTTAAACATCTCTGTTTTTCAATAGGAGCTGCTATCTTGTTTTCTTTATAGCAATTCAATTACGACTGTATTCCAAAAAGTACCCTGGTCCTAGTTTCACTGGAAACAAAAGCAAGCAAACAAGGGCTCAGAAACCAAATAAACAAGCAAGTAAACACTGTGTTTATTTCAAATTTCAGCATATACTCATGTTCTTTTTCTAGAGGATGAATGTTTCCTTATTGGAAAAAATAAAATCTAAACTAAAATTGTTTCTGAGCAGAAGGCTGGAAGTTTAGTATTATTAATGGCATTGTACCTCTTTGTTGGACAGAAGAGACCAAATACCCAAACTCTTGGAATCTGGAATTTTAAAAAGAAGAAAAAAAAAAAGAAAATAAAAGATTAGAAGGAAAACTAATCTAATGTTCAATATTTTGTTAAAGCTCAAGGAAGGCCCTGCAGCTGAAGTATTGCTTCTAATGTTATGTTTCCCTTCTAGATTGTATTTTATTAATGTTTTCTTTTGTACCAAAGTATGAAGAGACATAAAGATTTTATCTTTTTTTTTAAATTAATGAGGAGCATATTACTTCACGGGGAAAGAACATCAGAAGAAAAATCTTCTCCCTTACAAAAGGAAACAGGTTTGTAAACAGATTTAGTTTTTGGTTCTGGATCTTCCTGGTTTGTGAGGTGAACTTTGAAAAATTATTTAAAGTGCTTGTGCTGAAGTTCCTGCATTTTTATGCTAAACTGATATATGCGAAGTAAGCTCTTAGGTGCACTGCATGCCTTGATTAAAATCTACATTGAGATAGCAAAATTTCAAGACAATAATATGTATTTTTTTAATAAATCAAAGGCTCTTGATTGTATATCTTCCACTCAGTTCAGGTGTTCTGAGGCAATTTCTTGTAGGTAAAGACATTAACAGCTAAAAATCTTTGAAAATGTTTGGTACTTTGAATTTAATGGCTTTCCAGCTGAACCTGAAACAAACTCAACCCTCCCCATAAATATTCAGTCTTGTAATATGCCTATCACTTCATATATCACTTGGGAAATACATCAGAGCATCATAGCTCTGACCCTAGCATACGAGAGATCCCCAGTCCTGGCTGCAATTAAGTGTCCGTCCTATGAAAATTTACAAATTAACCAGACATTCTCTTTTTCATACAGTAGCTGCAGGTATCTTTCTCCTATGGTACAAGGTGCTCGAGGACCCTCTGAACTCTCCAGCAGACATCTGAGACACTGGGACTGTATGTGTGAAATGTAGGAGTCACCTCAGTAGTTCGCCCCTCTCACCTTCCTTTCCCACCAGCCTTCCCAAAACAAGCATTGTTACCAAAGTCTCAAAAAATTGTGAATTTCTCAGGACCAGTTGGTGTTCATCATGTCAATTGAACAAATAAATTATTTATTTCTTCCAAATGGAAGACTTTCAAAATTAGAAAAGCTCTAAAGTATTTTGACTGGGTTTTTTTAAAGTACCCGAGGGATTAAAATGGTCTCTCTTCTAACTTTTTAATAGAAGTCTATTTCATCCTGAATGATTGAAATACAGGACAATGTATTTATTCAACTCAGCAATTCACTTTCAGCTTCATCACTATGAAATCTGGGGCAATTGATTTTAAGAAAGACATATTCTAACCTATGTGATTAAGATAGGCAATATGCAATAGTGTCAGGAAAACAAAACAAGTGCACAAAGCAAAGCATCATGAATAGAGGCAATAAGAATATAATAAGAAAATTGCAAGATGAATTATATTACACAATATTGTCTCCCTGAAACCCCAGATAGCAAAGAAGTTTTCCAAACTATGTTTTATTTGTGTGAGAGTGGAATTAACAGCAAAGAAGTGTAGGCATGATAGATAATCATCCCCTCAGCTGATATGGAGTCATGAGATATGGATGAAATCTGATTTAATAACTTCAAAACTTTACATTGCGGATGAAGCCTAGCACAAGAGATTCAGCAATCTCTTACGATTTAACAAAACTCATATTCATTTACTTTACTTCATCCTGAGTTTCCATTTTAACAAAGTCAATTACTTTCAATTATTTGATTCTATTTTTTCTGATGTGATTGCTGTAGACCCTAATTACCACAAAGTTCAAAAAAAAGATGCTCATTAAAAAGCTGCATTGGTATCAGGAATGTCTGATTGCGCTGTATTGGAAAAAAAATTATAAAATAACCAGATTCAGCATCGGTCGGCATTCAACAGATAATTTATCTGGAAAATAATAATAGTAATAACAAGAAGATTTTAGCTGTATTTTGTGCCTGCACAGAATTTTTTTTCACCCAATTATATATGGTACTTACATATGGTCACTGAATGACCTCAACATTATGAAATGCAGTCATGTAACTTCTTATCCTCATTCAGAGCAGTTTTGGTTTTTATATCAACCAGTTTCATGTCAAATAGCTGAAAATTGTTGTTTTCTCATCTGCTGGCAAAAGATTATAGGTTTTTATTCTGACATATAAGGGAAGGAAAGTGCCGCAAAACAATTTGCAAAATACTATAATCATCTTGGCTTATCACTGTTCTTATTAATGTAGATGCTCTTGTTATTTATTATTCTTTCTTTTCTGAGCTGATATTTCAAAAAAAATTGCTGTTTATTGCTCACATAAAACTGGTCTTCAAATTTTCTTTTCATGTTTATTTATTTTTTTTGTCTCCATTAAATACTAAGCCATGTTGAGACATCTGATTCTTCTAGGCTATTTTACCCATCTCTTTCTATCCAGGATGAAACACAGCAGGGTTTACAAAGTAAATGGAGTTCCAGAAGAGGCTTAATTTTTTTTTCTTTGTTGTGTTGTTTTACATATTTTCTGATTAGGTAATTATTACAGTTTTCTTCCTTAGGATTTTCTTTTGGTTTGCAAGGAGAAAAATTGATTAGGATTACTCTGAGGCTACACCTGAGAAAATTCTGGGTCTTCAATGCATATTTAACTCAGCCATTTACTTGTTTAAAGGCATATCTTACAAAGATAAATCCTTAATAGACAATGCTGAAAAGCATACAACAGAAAAAAGTTACAAAGCCAGCTGAACAGTCCTCCTCTACATTCCTTGGATACAGTTTTATACACTTTTTTAAGACTCTCTTTATATTACATGTGCTGCAGCATGTGATAAAATGGATAGCAAAATGGTTTTAGGTATTAGGAATTCAAAGAAGATGACTGACCTTTGTAATCCAGGGTATTTCATCCATTTATGATATACCTTTCATTTGTTTGTGAAGAAAGTAAGTTTATTAAGGGAAGAAAGGCCCCAGAAAGCCAGATAATATTCAAGCTTATCCAAGCTCAAGAGCAATGCATCTCAAAAAAGAGAAAGCTGGGCAAAAAAAGCTGGCAGACCTGCATGGATGAACAAGTAGCTCCTGGACAAATTGAAGCACACAAAAGGGAAGCCTACAAAGGGTGGAAGCAAGGACAGGTAACCTGGGAGGAATACAGGGAAATTGTTTGAACAGCCAGGGATCAGATTAGGAAAGCTAAATCCTGGACAGAATTAAATTTGGACAGGGACATCATGGACAACAAGAAAATCTTCTGTAGGTATACAGGTGATGAAAGAAAGACCAGGGGTAATGTGGACTGTCTCTGAAAGGAAATGGAAGACCTGACTACCGTAGTATGTCATGAAGGCTGAGGCAGTCAATGACTTATTTGCTTCAGTCTTTACCAGCAATTGCTCCAGCCACACTGCCCAAGTTACAGAAGGCAAGGCAGGGACTAGGAAAACTAATAACCACTGTCCACTGTAGATGAAGACCAGGTCTGAGATAATTTAAAAAACCTGAAAGTACACAAGTCCTTAGGACTTGATGAGATGCATCCATGGTACCTGATGAAATGTATCAATGGATCCAGAAGGAACCCGTGGATGAAGTGGGTGAGTAACTATTCATCATATTTGAGAAGTTATGGCAATACAGTGAAGTTCCTACTGACAGAAAAAGGAGAAACATAGCTCTCATCTTCAAAAAGGAAAATAAGAAAGACTGAGGAAACCACAAACTGTTCAGTCTCACCTCAGTGCCTGGCAAGATCATGGGGCAGATCATCCTGGAAACTACAAAAATGAGAATGTGGTTGGAAACAGCCAACATGGCTTCGCCAAGGGAAATTCACGCCTGTCAATTTTGGATGTCTTCTGTGATGGGGTTATGGTGTTGGTGGATGAGGAAGGATGTCATCTACCTGGACTTATACAAAGAATTTGACACTACCCTGCCCATCATCTTTGTTTCTGAACTGGAGAGACATGTTTTTGATGAACTACTCAGTGGATAAGGAATTGGCTAGATGGTCACACTCAAAAGTTGTAGTAAACAGCTTGATGTCCAGGTGGGGACCAGTGATGAGTGATTCCCCAGGGGTCAGTATTGGTTCCGGTGCTGCTTAACATCTTTATCAGTGACATGGACACTGGGATTGAGTGCACCCTCAGTACATTTACTGACAGCACTGAGCTGTGAGGGAAAAGATGCCATCCAAAGGAGGGACCCTGACAAGCTTGAGAGATGTGCACGTGCAAACCTCATGAGGCTCAGAAAAGCCAAGTTAAGGTCCTGCACCTGGTTTGGAGCACTCCTAAGTACAAATACAGGCTGTAGAGAGAATGGATCAAGAGTCTAGAGGAGAAGAATTTGGGGGTCTTGGTTGACAAGAAGCTCCACATCAGCTGACGATGTTTGCTTGCAGCCCAGAAAGCTATAACAACAAGGTGGCTGCATCAAAAACAGTGTGGGCAGCAAGAAGAGGGTGGTTATTGTGCCCCTCAACTCTGCTCTGGTGAGACCCCACCCTGAGTATGGCATCTAGCTCTGGGACCTGCAACATAAGAAGGAAGTGGAACTCCACCTGTTGGAGTGGGTCCAGAGAAGAGCCAGGAAGATGATCAGAGGGCTGGAGTACTTTTCCTATGAAGACAAGGTGAGAGAGTTGGGGTTGTTCAGCCTGGAGAAGAAGAGGTCTGGGGAGACTTTACAGCAGCCTTCCAGTACCTAAATGGGCCTAAAAGAGTGATGGAGAGGGACATTTTACAAGGTCATGCAGTGATCCAACAAGAGGTAATAGCTTCAGACTGAAAGAGGGTTGGTTTAGATTAGATATTAGGAAGAAATTCTCTACTGTGAGGGTGATGAGACACTGAGAGAGGTCACCCAGGGAAGTTGTGGGTGCCCCAGCCTTAGAAATGCTCATGGCCCAGTTAGACAAGGCTTCGAGCAACCTGGTCTAATGAAAGGTGTCCCTGGCCATGGCTGGGTGGTTGGAAATAAATAACCTTCCAACACAAACCATTCTATGACAATTGTATGATTTCATTGTTCAGAACACACATTGTTCAAGACACATGCTTCACTGTGCTAACTAAATTACATTTAGTTTTTTTTCTTAAGAGAATCCTATTAGGGATTAAAAAAAATTCTATTAAAAGTTAATAAAGAGTGGAAAACATGTGGTAGACAATTAAAATAAAATGCACTCAAAAATTATATTCTTTCTATGGCACTTTTTGGGCTTTTCAGATTGTTAGCAGAAAATATTGTCCAAATAATTCCACAGAATTTTCATTAGAAAATCAGAGCTTGTCTGCACTGCTGAGAAATATCTAAGTTAAGAACAACTGCCTTTGAAGAAATAAAAGCAGGATAGTGAGGTGAGAATATCTTTAAATTAATAGAGAGTGTATATTCAGGCACAAAAAACATTCAGGCTTTCTGCATGCAGGTTAGACTACCTACAGCACAGCCTTCCTCTGAGCATATAGGAAATTATGCTTGTACTGCTAGTGTTGAATAAAAATTTCAAACATTACACTTGCTTTCTGCCTTTCCACTGAATATATTACATGGCAAAGAGTAGCGTTTAACTTGACGAATATCAGTAAACCAAAAGCATCCAAGAGTGGCCAAGAATAGTGCAGTGCAATTTGTGGGTTTATTTTTATAAAAGCCTTTTCTCATGGAAAATTGAAACTCCAGTTATTTTATTTGTTCACTACAAATACAACCTAAATGTTTCAGGTCCTTCCTAAAAGTGAATACAAATGAAAAGCACTGTTTGCATATTCACCAAATAACCTATCTCCACTAAGTGGCTGATGGCAATTACTTCTGAAATTAGAAAAACATGTTACTAAACTAGTGAACCTCATTAGATTTAGCTAAAATAAGTCTAGTTTATTTGCATTAAGTGTAAAAAAACTGTAATCTTAGAGAAACAGTGAAAAAAACATATTTAGTTGCAGTTGCATTAGAATAATTTCAGTGTTGTAGCACATAAAACTTTTATGTAAGTCTGTAAAAAATGGGCATGTCACTGGTGCTATTTCACGTTATATATTTCCACAAATAACCAAATTGTGCATCATATTGTCTAAATAAGGATGTGTAAGCAGATGCTTCTGAGTTGCTATTTTATGAATGAGATGTTTTAATCTCCATTAGAGATAAGATGCTGATTCATCTCCATTTATTGTGTAAATACATGGTGGAACATTATGTGTACAAAGGAAAAGCTTCCCTTTACTTATCAAAGAGATCTAAAAAGACTCTGCTGCTATCTGCAATCTTACTAGCAGTTCAGCGTATGCCCTGTGCTGAAGTCATCATGCTTGTGTTTCAAATGTTCATTATTCATCCTTCTCTTAGCAGAGCAGAAAATACTCTGGAAAAAACACTTTTTAAAAAATGTATTTTGTTCCAATAACATAAATTTTTAAGTAATTTATTAGGTATTTTTGTAGAGACATTCTCCTGTACAAGAAGTGAATAAAAAAAATGCTTTTCTTTTTCGTATTTCTTAAATAATAACACACACTGTCCCAGTTTACCCTCTTAATTCGCACATCAGGAAATGAATACCCACCTTCTGATCTGAAGAGGATATCAGCATATTCATCTCCTTAAAGATATGGAGGTTTGAAGACTGTGTGCAGGTGTAACGTGTGGGGGATCCTCCTCTAGATGCAAATGTTGGTTGGATTTCCCTGACTACATGTGAAGATGGTGTTTGCCAGCCCAGTCTCACAGCCAGATTGTCAAGCTGTGCCACCAACTGAACCATGCTGGCTTGGCAGAGCAGAATCACACAAACACAACCCTGTAGCTCCTCAGATAGAGAAGTCTCCTCTCAAATCTGCAGCATCACCCTTGCCTCATTCTAATTCTACTCCAAGGAATCTCTAGCATCGCTTGATGAAATTGCCTAATTTCAGCCTGAGGACTCTTTTTCTATGTAGTTGGGTCCCTTTGCCTTGATTTTTATCACACCTTTCTAGAGGCTATTTGAAGTGCCAGAGTAGCAAATTCAGCACAGCTCTCTCTCCAGCTGGGCTGAAGGCCTCTTCCATTAATCCATGGCTCTTTGAGCAGGTCTCTGTGAAAGGAAGTATTAGCTCCTGCTGAAATTTGGATACAGCTAGACTCAGCAGGTGTGAGCAGACCCACTTGTAAGAACAAACCCCTTCTTGAGCCTGAGATACAAATGTCAAGCTTGCCTGGAAGCAGACACAGGCACCTCAGGAAATGCCATGCAGAAGACTCAAATTCTTTTCAAAATTAGGTTTGTGACAGATATGCAGCACTTGAATGGGGACTGGGTACAAACAGGCCAACAGCGACACAGCAGGTGCCTAATTATCTTATGGATATGGGCCTATAATCCTTGGTTAAGGATTGCACTAAGGAGAATGCTTTTAAAATTCCCTCTAAATTTTATTTTTAGCATATTTAAAAAAAAAAATCTTAATTTAATTGTACTTAGCATATTTGTGCTGACCAATATGTTCCATACAGCAAATGAAATTTTCTCTTTTAGCTTGAAAAAATTCTCACACTATAAACCAAGCAAAAAGTAAAAATATTTTCCCTAAAATGACATTTTATGCAACCCAACTGAGTTGGTCTCTCAACAGGTAAAGCACTAGGGCAAGAGAGGCTGACAAGCATTGTACATAATTCTGTTTGACAGGTGCTAGTGTTTCTCTATGTGTGTACAAGGGTGTGCATATGTTACATCATTCAGAAAAAGCAGGAAAGCAATTACTTTTTCAATGTCAGAATCAGTCTTCTTTCCTAAGTTTCCAATTTGACTGTTTTTAAAAACATAGTTAACACACAAGGACAACTTCTTTAGACAATTTTCTTTAGAAAAACTTTCACCTGTTTCTCACTTGTCTTTATTCTATTTAGTGCTATGGCACTTAACAATGAAATGAGTTAATAATTATCCATACTTATTCTAACATGCCTTAGCACTTACAGGCTTTTGGGTGATGGTTAGGCAATTGTTTTCACTTCATCAACATACCACCATCCTGTACAATGAAAACCACAGAGGTGACTGGTTGGCTATTAAAAAAAACCAGTGAAACAGACCTAAAAATTTTATCAGCTGCACACTGTGCAGCGTGACTTAAATAGCTTTAATACTTCTGTGCAACTTTGAAGGCCCTTGTAATGAAGCACTTAAAGCTTTGAGAACATGTTGGATGTTTTTGTCCTCTTCTGAATAAAGCAAACTACCAATAGCTCAAAACACTCCAGTAAGTATTTATCCGCCCCTTATGCTTTTTGGCTCTCTCAGTGTCAGGAACAGAGACACAGTCCCTTCCTGCAGCTGTCTGATCCAGAGAACTGCCAGCTCTTGGCCTCCTCCCCATGTTGCCATGTAGCACAAGGCATCAGAGAAATTCACCGAGGTCATTCTCATAATGCTTTGTACTAGATGGGATGTGATATTTGTCTGTTGTTTTAAGGTTTCTGTTAGCAGGCAGCTCAAAGCAGCGGGGGATAGTAAATGCAGAATGCCTTTTCCAAGACTCTGCTGGCTCTTTTCTATTTACACAGTTTCTATCACACTTATCACAATGGCATATAAGCAGTTTTCAGTGTTAAAGATGACAATTACACTGATGGCGTTTCTAAACCTATTGAAGCCTGCCACCAGTTGGCACAGCTTCCTCTCAGCTGCTAGATGCAGTCTATGAGATTGCCAATAATTTCAGAGGCTGACAGACCAGCAGTGGTTCAGCCCAGGGATTACCCAAATGAATACCCCTTTGGCTAGAGTCTCAGCCTGTCAATTATAAGATTTCATCTCAGAATGCCTCTACATGCCAATTTTAATTGCTGTCAAAAAACTGGTGCATGTAGCTGCAGATGCATAGTGCTGTCAAAGTTTACAGGACAACAGATAACGGTAGGATAGAACAGGTGAAATGTGGAAAAATTATGACAGTATACAGTTGCACTGAGTTCCTATGACATTATTTGAATACAAACAAAATAGACATGGTTGGACTTCATTCCTTTTTTCATTACACTTGTCTTTCAAAAGAGACTTTAAAAAAAGTAGCTACTATTTGTAATCTGTCACTCCACATATGTTAAACAAATTTGTCCTTGGGGAACATGGTCCTTTTCATGAAGAAAACAAAGAGAACTTTTTCTTCTCTGCTTACTTCATGCATCCATCATCCCTATACCTCAGCAACAGTGTTTCAGTGCCATTTCAAAATTACATTCTGAAAAAAAAACCTTCTCATCAAAATGCTGATTTCCAAATGCTATCCTTGGGAGATTCTGAAATGTCTACTTTATGGAGTTGAGAAGTTCATCTTGCCATGTAAATTTATGTATGAGAGCATTCAAAAATCTCTCTCCAAAAAGTTAATGATCCAGGCAATGACAAGTTAACCTTCTTCACTCAGCAGGACACAGAAACATGAGGAAAGCAGGGGTTTTAGTGCCAGTGGGCTATTGTCTTAGTTGGTATAAATTTGCATGCTTTATGAAATCCACACTGACCTTCCAGGATCTGAGGATCTTCAGCAACAAGTTAAAATTAGATATTCCATTCCAGCCTATCTAAACTATAAACATAACACTGACACTAAGAACATACGTTGTTATGTGTATAAATTAAGCACACTGGATAAGCCAACATCATAGGGCATTTTTTAGATATCTCAAAACTCAAATTAATATCCTTGAGCCTTAATTTGTTAGGATTAGGATTTATTCACTATGATCATTCAAATCGTACTCAAAGTGGCCATGAAATTAGATTAGTTAGCTCTCTCATTCTTTGTGGGAGCATCCTGCCAGGCCCATGGATATACAGGTGTCCGGTTTGCTTAGGTATCTACTTGATGACCTGAGCTAACTTGGTTTTTAACTTTGTTTAGGGTTTACTTCTGTTTACAGATATTTGTCCATGGCAGATTACTCTTTGAGTAAAGTGATTGGCCTTTATTTCTTTTGTTTCAAGGCAATTGATCTTCCCCAGAAACCAAGGCTGTTTGCTCGGGACTATGGATTGTAGGCCACAAGACACATGAAAGACATCTGCTGCTATGGTGAAGGGAATTACAACTGCCTTTTAAGATTTCAGAATACATCTAAAGCCTAAACCAAGACAAGGAAGCAGGAAGTGTATTTGGGCTATATTTTAATGTACTTGATGCAGCTGCAGTATAATCTTTGTAATACAATATATTATACATTAAATTATATTTATTATATTTGTCACAGAGAGCAGCCCAAATAAAATCAAAAGTTTTGTTACCAGCTTACATGAAACTAGAGTTGCACCTTTTGTCTTTTTTCATTTATATTTCCATATTTTTTGATGCAAGAAAGACAACAAAAATCAGTGCATGTATCCAGAGGAAAATCTTATTTTTCAATATATGTCTAGGCAGATTTATGACCCATGCTATCCTTGAAATGGGGAAGTTCAACCTTCTTAGCACTTAACATATGCCTGCATTGTTGGTAATACTATGGTTTTCAAATATGTCCTAGATATGTCACCCTCAAACATAACGCCATGAACTCCCATTTGTTAATCTGAATTAATGAGCAGATGATGTCCAGCTAAGGCTGGAAAAAATAATAATCTTATATTGTTATGGATGATTCATGTACATATACATAGAGTATTTTCTCATTATTAAATTCTTTATCAAAAAAATTGTTTATGTTTTTCCTTTTTATATAAGCATCCTTAATGATTTTTAGGGGTGCAAGGACATTTTGACTAAATAGAGAAACTGCAGCTATATTATCTTTCTGGGGTTTTTTCTTGATTGATTTTTAGTATAATTGTTGGCATCAGAAACAAGAAGTATTGTGACATTTTTGTGAGTTTTTGTTTTACAGGAGCAGAGAACATTTGAATATTTGTTAATGAATACTTTCAAATAATTTAATGCACTAATCTATTTTAACACTTTTTAACAAAGAACATGAGATTTACTGAGGATAAATTAAAAGCATATATGACATTTTCTCATCCTCATCCATGCTGTTCCATGTCTGAAATTCAATGTTTACTTGTTTTTATGATAATGGAGCTTTTTTTGTTATTTTATATTTTAATTATAGACAGTTGTAGCAAATGAATATTTCTTGGGACTTTTAAAGATTTTTCTCAAGAGAATGAGCACAGAAACAATGACTAGAGACATATTTGTTTAAATTATAGTGCAATTAATTTTCTTCTATTTTGTAAAATAAAAATTGATTGAAATATTTAATGAAATAGCCATTGTCAAACAGTAAAGAAGAACAGGTAATTATCTCTCTCTAGATAAATATATAGCATATATATTTTTGAAACATTTTCTGTCAGTATAGTGTTTTTCTTCAATCTAAAGTGGCTATATGTATGATTATTAAAATTATATTGCTACTTCCCAAGTCTTTTGTTACGGATTCTGTAATTATAAAACAAACACTCCCTCAGAAGTATACATTTAATTTTCACATGGTGGGATGTTTCAGTAAGTCTACTCCAGTTCAGATTAACAGAACAAAGTGCACGACCCTTCAACAAGAGGGATTCTGGAGCATTAAGCCACACTTCCCCCTCCCTAGTTCTGGATTGCTTCAGAAATCGGAACTGTTCATGCAGCATAGTGTGCAGTAAAATTAAGAGTCTTTGCAATGTCTTGAATTGCTGTCATGACTCCTCATAGTCCTTTCTAGACCCCAGCTCACACTCTGAGGATTCATTCTTGAGCTTATGAACACCTCTGTCATGATAAAAAAAACCCTGAAAAAGTACCAGAATGCAAAATGGAAAGTTAGAGATTTTTTTCTTGCTTTGTCTTTTATCACTGTGTGTCTCAGGCTGCAAAAGATTGTCTCAGAGAGATGATAGTAAGGAGAAGGTGACATATTTGTTAATAACCTGGGTATTTTAAAAGTTTTATTCACTACCTCCTTGGAAAAAATTTCCTACATTTAGTTTATGAACCCATGCCAGTATTTTAACTCTTCTGAGGCTAGGGAAGCCTGCTTATGAAAACAAACTTGCTTGTAATTGCAGTACTAGCTGCATAATATTTTTCTGACAACCTTTTCGTTGGCATATTTTATGTTATTATTATAACTTGAAACTTATAACTACTGTTTTGTGTCATCAAGAAATGATGGACAGAAGTGTTTTGACACCTGTCAGAGAGCTGCAAGAAAATAAGAGAAGTGGAATTGTATGTTATCTAGAGCTGGATTCATCTGGTCAAAAAAGGAAAAAAACAGAAAAATCCATAAATAATGAATAAGCAAAATGTGTTTTATTAACCAAAATGTATTGCAAAAATATGTCTTAGCTTTTCATGTTTCTTCCAAAAGCATTTTCAATTGTAGTTTTAAGAAAAGGAACTCAATAAGCAAGGAAAAAAAATCAGTAGGGGAAAAAAATTAATCTTTTAATACTCAAGAACAGTCAGAACAGGTAAAAAAAGACTTAGCTGCACTCCTCCATGCTCTTCTCCTTTCACTGGTTTGCCCAGTAAAACAGCTGTGTTGGACCAGCCCTCTGAGTGCTCTCTTGTATGAGCAGCTGTGCTGAGAAGATGCCCTTCCCTGGGAACACTGGTGGTTCTTCCAGCTTTGCCTGTGCTGCAGAAAAGTTCTCATCATTCAGAACTCTCTAGATTTCACTGGCTGTATTTCCTCTTCACCACAGTCTGGGGAAAAGACATTTGCAGAGGGGTACTCTCTTTGCCCATGTACACAGATCCCCAGTGCCATGGCTCTGAAATAAAGCCAAGGGACCAAGGGTTAATCTTTGCCATAAAGAGCAACTCTTTGGCTAAGGTTGATTGCTACTGATTTCCTGTGTTTGTGCTTGTCCAGGGAATCCATTTGTGTCATTTCCACAGCATATTATTCATTTTCTGTGGTAGGTGTTAGAGAGTTTCTTTGTGTAAAATACTCCAAACAACAAAAAAACCCCAAGCTAATACAAACACTAAAAATTACAGGTTTCAGAAATCAGACTTTCGTAGCCTGTTATCTTCAGACCCTTTGTAGAAGTACGTGTTACACTGACTGAGACTGACCTTTAAGACATTCATTAACTTCTAGACAAATATATGGGTTACAGGATTACTGGAAACAGATATGCCAACAGATATGCCAAAATAGAATATCTTAATTCTTCATTAAAATTTGGCATTTGAAGGAAATTGCTTTGTCTGAAAAGGTTCTATGAGGGTATCTATGAGGGAACAGCTTGGGAAATGCATTTTATGAAGAAAATTAAATCTAGTTGTTATGGTATCTGTAAATCCTGTTGTTGAAGGTCTTATTGTAGATGAAGAAAGGGTAAGAAATAACATATCAGAAACAAAATTATAGGAATTCAATATATTTTTTCACTTGAAATTCAGTGCTATTGAAAGAATAGGTGTTGAAGTGATATATCTCCTCTAATTTATAAATCAATCCTTTTAAGTCTTTTCTAAGTGTTTTATGACTAAGTAATTCAATTTATCATGAGAGTTTATAATAGATTTAAAATATATTATTGTATTAAACATAAGGTGTTCAACTTTCAGAGCTTTATTTTGGTGGTATAAATACAGATTTTAAGTGACCATACTAAACTCTCTTCTCCAAAATACAATTTTACCAGATTAAATTATAAATATTTAAACTGAATAAGTTTTCATTAATTTTAAGAAGTAACTACTAAATTCTAAGGAACTTTTATAAGACTGTATTTGGTTGCTAGAAATCAAGATGGTTGTACTGGAACAATGTTGATTTATGTCACATGTAACCTATAGATTTATCTTTCTAGTTTCACTCTTGCAAAATACTGAGTACCTTCAATATTCACAGAAATCAGAGCTAATTACAGGGGAAAACGATCTTGTCAAATACCTCAGTAACTTACAGAAACAAACTTCTGAGCCCACTGGCTTTATAATATATGCTAATGAAAATACTATTTTTCACTCTCTTGCATGGATGTCACACTATAGTTTAGAAGGTAAAGACAATAGTCTATAAATCTGTCTCCTGTTGCTGGCTGAACCCCGATTTACTGTTTTTCTAGCACACAAAATAGATCTTAACAACATTCTTAAAGTCCAGCAGGCAACAGGGCCCTCTTGGCTTCTCCAGAATCCAGGAGGGTTAGTTTTTTTATATTTTTCATATATTTGTGATCCTGCAATTCTTTAGTGTATAACTCTAAACTCTGTATACAGTGTTAGCTGCTGTTCTCTCATTTTGGTCAGACAAAAAAATTCCTCTCTAGGCCTGGGAATCAAGGACATCTTGCTGTCTCAGGCCCTCAGAAATGCAAACAAAAGTGAGTTGAGGGGAGAAAACTTGGGGTAAATTACTTCATTACCTGAAGTTGTAATTGAAGGATTAACCCACCAATATGCAAATGGACGAAACTTATAAAAGTATGGAGACCTCTGACCCATGATCCATTTTTGGGTGTAGCCCCTGGGGGCTTTGACTGCCCTAAATGTCCCTGAAGGCACTTCAATAAATACACCCACTTTTTATTCTCTTAATTTTGTCTAGCCTCTGTTTTTAGGTAGTCCCACAAGGCATCATCCCCTCAGTATGGCATGACACTGCATGATGGAGTTTGGAACATTGCTACATGTCTCACTCAAAGACATATTTTCTGTGAACTTAAGAAAGCCCTTTTGTTGATCCCTGCATTTATTTTTCTATCTATGAGACAGGCTTCGTGTCTGTGGAGTATGAATAATGTCCTCTGTCTATATGTTTGCCCATTGTCTATGAAAAAAAGAGACTAACCTGAGCTGAGAGCTCTTTATGCTTTTATAGAATAGAAACACTACAGCACAATTATTTTAAATGGAACCAATTGAATAGATACAGCAATAACATCTCCAGAACACTTTGTTGTTGTTTTCTAGGGTTTTACAAAAGATGTCTGCATCTAGTCATTCTGATCTGCTTTTTGCATCTGCCGTTCCTAATTAACAGAAAATGTAATGGAATATTTCTTAAAAGATGAAAAAATAATAATAATTTTGAAAAACTGAATTAATGAATACTCATATGAAGATCTTCTTTAAAAGGATACAGAAGCTCTTTCCAAGATTATGATTACATGATTTGTCAAAAATGAACTTGAAGAACTGGGCTCAACTTGTTCATGATGATTGCTAATTGCTTTGTAGCACTAAGATGAACAAAAGTATTTTTAACCTCTTTTTTGCCACATAGCTTGACCTGTGTGCCTACCAGTCAATGCCCACATCATTACATAACAAACTGCCTGACTGATGTTTAACCTGCCTATGTGCTAACTTCCCATTTGTGTCAGATGGTACTTACTGAAATTGTCTTGACCAAATAAAGAGGTTCTGTTACCACTGTATGGGCTATATCTGCCATATTCAAGGTGAAATATATGTATAGAAAGAGGCAGTTCTGTATTTATACAGTAAATCTGGCAGTATGCTACACATAAAACTCTTACAAAATATCTGTCATACTCAAAGAATGTGAATAACCACTTTAAAATACTTTATATGTAAGGAAATTCAGTTAAGAGAAGAAAACAAAAATTTAAACTTTTGAAATACTTTTTCTTAAGAAGTTTATCAAGAATACCTATTTCTATTTTTATCTATTCGAAATGCTTTTCTGATATTTTAATTGATTTGTGTTCTTTAACAGAAGGAAAATAATTCCATCTTTTTAAACTTAACTCATAGAAGCTTGTTAAGAAAGCACACAGTCTAATTTCATTGCAACTGCAATCATCCTGTCTCATTATAAAGTTCAAAGCACTTAAAATAACTTTAATGGAGATTGATAGTCATGTTGAAAATGTCAGCACAGCATTTGTATTTGTTATTAAAATAAATAATAACATTTAAGAATAATTTTACATTGCCAGCAAGATCTTTATTTTGAAAGGTTGAAAAATATTTATTGTTATAATTATTAAGCTCCTTCATCTGAGACCAACAACTTACTGTGCTAGCTATAATAAAATGCATAAAATTTATTTTCATGAAACAAGGGTCTTTTTGCATTGTTTGGGAGAGTCAGAAGCAGACTACATGATAGACTGCAGCCTGGTAAAAAGGTTAGATTAAATTATGTTGAATTTTATAATTTGTTGATTTTTTTCCTGGCTATGAAAAACTATTTTACACATTTCTTTCTATTTTAACTTTCACTGTTCTACAAAAAACATCATTTTTACTGGTAATATTATTTGCTTTCATGAATTTGTCTTTGAATATTTTAAAGTAATAGGGCATATTTTCTATACAGAGAAATTTCTAAGATGCCTTAGAAAATACTATTCTGATGGTTTAATTTGGGTGAGAGATATTTTCAAAAAATTAAATTAACTGTTAGGGTAGTTATGGGTAAACATTTTTAAAAATCCTTGAATTTTGAGAGAAATATATTTTATTACACATACACACACACACAAAGACAAGTTATATTATTGACAGAGTAAATACATCGTATTTTGTGTATTCTGGGAGTTGCTTGAATAACAGCACCAAATGAAAGAAGACTAGAGAAGGACTCTAAGATGGGGAAAAAAATCAAACACATATCCAAATGAACATAATTTTACTTCTGATGGTTTTTTCATATCTCTCTAACTCACCCCACACAAGTTTAGGCAAACAGGCATCATCAGCTCTTCACATTGAAGCCTGCTCTTTTAATTTCACAGATACCTGTAGGAAAGTGGGCATAGTTGGTGTCTCATTTTAGTTCCTAAAGTATTCAATTATATGTAAAATATCCCCATGACCAGTAATAGAGATGAATGAAAGACAACACTGGCTACAAAATTTCATTACTACCTTTGAAAGAATTTGGGGTCATCCCCATACTTAAAGTCATAAGCAAATGGATGATTTGATACAAGGCTTGCAAGATGCCCCGCTTACTCTTTTCCTATTCAAAGAGAGAAATGCCCTTGGAAAATGCCTTTAGATTTTGGAAATTCTTTCAGAAACTCAGAAATTCAATTATTATTATATGACCAACATATTCTAGAACAACAGAGTCAAGGCAAATGGGTTTCCAGCTGCTACTACAATATTAAAATTAAATAATAAAGACTTTTGTTGAGTATTTTTTGAAACAGGAAAGGCTTTTTATTTACTCAGTCCCTAATTCAAATGTGCTTAAGATTTAAATTTATTGACTTCAACATTAAGCCTTTGAGTTGAAAGGTACTAAAGGAGATTATTTTAGAAGAGGGCATCTCTTGCTCCGGGCTCAGTGCCTGCAAATACAAAGCTTTGAGCACACGTAAAGAACTCTGTATGTCTTGTGCACTGGTCATAGCTTTCGTACAGACATCATATAAAGTCCTCTGTACATTCGTAGGTAAGCTTTAAGCGCAGACATTCCAACACATCATACAGCAATCTGTCTTTTTCCTTTCAGCTATGTTACATGCTCGGTATGAGATCCCATCCCTTAAAAGTGTGTCACAAGGCCAGTTCCTGTGTCTTGGCCTAGATAATTAATGAATGTAGAGACAAAGAAATACTGCTCGTCATTTAGAGGTGTCTGAAATGCTACATAAATATGACAGGATCAAGTCACGTTATAGGCCCTGGTCAGAGAATCAATTATATATTTGAGTTGCAAAACAGCTAAATATGTGTTCCTGAGTTTTTACCCTCCTGCACATTCCAGAATTGCCAATTTACTTGCTTTTTATGATCTCAAAGAGAGACTGGGCTCATGCAGAGAAAGCAATTCTGATAAATACATACTTCTCAAACTGCACTGCCTTATAAGCCATCAAAGCAATTTGAAATTCAATTTGATGTTTGACAGGGAGCCAGTGTACTCCCTTCAGGATACATTGACATGCTGAGGCCACTTAGTGAGAGGAAAATTCGGACGATACCATTTTCCAAAGTTGAAGCATCTGCAGTGTTTCTCAGAAATATCATAGAATAAATATGTTAAGAGACAAAAACTGCAGGTCAAAGTTCAGAACATTGGTAGCTTTCAGCTGTTTTCTGACTAGATGTTACCATTGCATTCTTTTTTCGTATCCCGCAGATGTGATAGACCTATCAAGAGATGCAGTGAAGTGGCCAAAAATTCTTTATTAAGCAGTAGGCATTATTAGCACGCTAGAGAAAAAATTCCATAGTCTATTGGGATCACACAATGATACTTTAAAATAATTTCTGCAGAGATGACTTAAAAGTCTGATGCTTGAGAAAAAGAGTTTCTTTCTTTTTTTGTTTTCCCTCTGAAATGGTCAGTGTGTGCAAGATTTTGGTATTTATAAACTATTTTCTATTGAAAATTTCTTTTTTTTTTTTTTTTGACTCTTTTGTGTAGCTATTTTGAATTACGTCACTAGATTCTTTTTTAGATCTCCAGGAACCTGATAATTCTATTGTTATATTGAGATCAGTTGTATTACTTTGAATTACATAAAATGAGATATAGGCCCAGTTGTCTGTGCTTTTAGTTAAGAAGTTGCAGCAAACATCATATTTTCAAATGGAAAAGAGCAGCAATATTCTCACAGCTTAACATGTATCTGATTGGAAACAGAGAATTCTACTAAACCAAGAAAGACAAAATTTAAGGTATTCTTTTCAAAGCTATGAGCAAGAAAATGGTTGTAAATGGTATAAAACCAGAACAAGTATATATCACTTCTCAAAAGACTAGTCAATTGAAGATTGCTCACAGATCACAGATCACAGATGATGTGAAACTGCCAAAACCATACAAATTAAAATAGTAGTTTAATAGATATCGCCAAGGTTGATCAAAATATATTTTTGAGAATTTTTTTAAGCGTAAATGACCACATTACAAACTTCTGATTAGAAATTAGCAAATTAACAGGCACACACAAAAAAAAAGGAAAAGCTTGTAAAAGCTGTAAATGTATCCTTATTGAAAGTGGACATAACTGTGAATGACATTGGCAGTCTGGAAAATATGAATGTATTGTAGTCATCCACAGATCACAGATTAGAAATTTCATGAACACACTGTGATATGGAAGAGTGAAGGCATTTGTCCAAGGTCGCATGGGATGTCTCTTGCAGAGGCAGGAATAAAAGTACTTCACCATCCTATCCTAAATACTATTTACCTTTTCACTAAGTCATTCTCCTGTCACAAGATGAACAGCTTTCCTGTTAAAAAACATAAAACCAGCTGAGGATCACTTTGGCACCAGCTGGAAATGAGGGTGAGTAAAGGATAGTGTGTCAGCTACTACTCTGAATTTCCTTTCAGCTAGACGTGCAGCATAATGCCATTTGAACTTCTGTTGATTTACTGATATATATTTTCTCCTATTCATTTCCCACAGTCTGCTATGTCATGTGGGTAATTTATTTCTTGAGAGATGTAGCTGTTATTACACTTGGGGCCATCTAGCTGTATTTTTCTTTGTCTTTAATGCTCCTGTGCTTAGTTATACTTACAGAACTCTGAGGAAAAGATGGTATACTTTGTCATAAGCTATAAATCTTCTTCACAAAGCCTACTTTAAACTCTTAATACATGCTTAGGGAAGGGAACTGCATTAGTAGTTTAGTTGTGCACCAGATAACATAGTTAACACTATAGGCTATGGCAACGGTGATTATTAGTACCATTGCAATAGTGCCTTACATGTTGCTGTGCAACCCAGACCCCAAGAAAGATTTGTAAGGAGCAAACTGACAGTGAGGGTGAGTGAGTTACCTCATTTGTGGTGCTGTTCTTCATTCTTTCCAAAAGGAGAATGAAAAAAAGACAAAGTTTTGCTATATGATGACATTATAAAGCAAAATGCTCTGTATAATGAAAAGATGTGCTATTAACCACAGCTCTTAGTTTGATTTTAGCAAGTGATAATTATTTTTTTTTCCCCAGTTTCCTGGCCTGCATGGAGTGTCTTCCTCTTGCCTCTTGAAAATCTATAGTCATTCAGTCAGGTAAACTTTAAACCTACAGATCAAATTATTGCTTTAGTAAGTCATACTGAACTAGCCATTTTCACCTTTTAGTCTTTGTGCTAATGCCTTTTCAATGATTGTGTTAATTTAGGTGAGAAGTAACTCATTTTTCTAGCTCAAATCAATGCAATTTCTTTTGTGTAATTTGATGTACAGGCAGCCCAGTAACCAGTGGCAAATGAAAAGACATTAATATTAATGAAATTTAGCTAATACTATGTCAGCTTATAATTTCACATAAGGTAGGGGTGAACAAGAAGGCAAAATATTGGCAAATCATTTACGTGAAGAGTCATCTAAAACACAGATTTGTATTTGTATGTAGAGAACTGAAACACATCAGGCATTTTTCACACCTCAGAAATTAGGTTTTATTACTAGAGGTGTAATGTAAGTCAAGAACCTGGTTCTTACCTTCAGTTCTTAAAAAAAAAAAAAAAAAGAAACATATTGAATATATGTATTCCATCAGGGTAAGTATATAGGATGCAAAGCATCCTCAACATAGCAAAAAACCATCAGGTCAATTCCTGAGATACATGTACATGCAGAATTAAAACACAAGTAAGCTCCACAAAGACAAACCTATGCAGTGGGATTTTTCATTTTTTATTTTATGTGATAAGGAACAAGACTTTCCATCAGAACTCTACATGCTGTGTATAAATAAGGGTGAGATCAATAGGTCAATTTTGAAAAAGAACTACAAGTATTATCCTGTCATGGGAGAGCAAAAGAGAATATCAGTTGTCACTAAATATTCTTTTCACTCTAAGGTAACAAGTAGTTCTCCAGGTAATAAACTTTAATAGTGTTAACTAGAGAAGTCAAAGAAAGACCCCTGAGCAACTAGAGAAATGACAGGTACTAACAGCAATAATTTTAATGCTGAAATGCTTGAATGCTTATCCTTAGCCCTAAATTCAGGGTAATTGCATTGTAGTTTTCTTAGTTCACTATTGAGCTATTGGTATTTGGTATGAAATTAAAACTCAAATATATGGAGAAAATATATTATTCATCAAGGACCAGGGCAATCTCATTTAGTACATTTTTTAATAAATCTCAGAATTGCCAAGGTTTAAAGGAAGAGCCATGAACATGATCTCTTATTATCAGTTACTGTCAGGAAGACCTTGCATGACTGTCAATCATCAGGACAATTATCAATATAGGAGTCTCAAACTGAGGGTCAAAACTTGACATGTTGTAAGTGAAGAACTAAAATGTGAATGAATTTCAAGTTTAAACACATAAGGGTATATTTCATTTAATGATCCAGTTTTGTTTCAGCTATCACCCTTATCTATCTTCTGCCAAATGTTATAATCTATTGAGAGAAAAACTAGATGACTGTTACAATGTGCAAGGGGCAAAGATGGGAAGAGATTGTGTAGTAGCTTTCTACAACTGCATGAAAGGAGGTTGTATCAAGGTGGGTGTCAGCTTCTTCTCCCAGGCAACCAGCAACAGGAGAAGAGGACAAAGCCTTAAGCTGTGCCAGAGGATGTTCAGGCTGAATATCAGGAATAATATCTTAATGGAAAGGGTTGTTAAGCATCGGAATAGAGTGGCCAAGGAGGTGGTGGAGTCACCATCCCTGGAGGTGTTGAAGAAATAAAGGGACATGTTGTGTAGTGCTACAGCCTACTTGACAAGGTGGTGATTGTTTAAAAGTTGGCTTGATGATCTTTAAGGTCTTGTCCAGCCTAAAGGATTATGTGATTCCTTCCTGTTCTCTCCACATTTCACTGTTTCTACCCTTCAAATAAGATTAGGACTAATAGAAAGATTTAGCACTTTTCAAGAAAAGACCTTTTTTTTTCTGTGTCACACTGGCCAGTAAGTTGTCCAGAAATGATAGGATAAATCAAATATCTGTTTGATTATGTACCTATCTTTTAGGCATGTATATGTTTATCTGTCTGATAGTATTAACAATGCCAAGAAAAAGTATACTCCAAGACTTAAAACTACATCTAAAAAAGGAATATAAGGTCTACCCCTCTGAATCACTTACGACTATCTAGCTTATGCTGAAGTAAAAAAAAAAAAACCCAAACAACCAAAACAGAACCACAAAGCCAAAAACTCTTCAGGATGGACGAGATGCAGAAATGACAAAATCTTTGCATCTACCTGTGGAGTTTGCTGATAATGTTTGCTTGAGACTGCCCTCCCAAAATGGGCAAAACCCTACCAGGGCTGTAGCAGCAGTTTTCAGAGAGAACAAGTTGTTGCATAAGTGTCTTAGTAGAAGATTCAGGATGAGAACTG